>NW_019174280.1:251379-274243 GCF_002260705.1 Seriola dumerili | reverse complement strand
AAGGTACTGGTTCTGGAAATGGATAGATTAAGACATTTCAAATCTTTTGATGCTCAAATGTCCTATGGGTGTGATTCACATTTATATGTTGTGTCAGAGGGTTGTGTTATTTAATGGATCAACATTGCTGGCTTAATAGTTAATTCACACACACACACTCACTCACACACACACTGTTTTTGTACTGTTTGTACTGTTTTGTACTTTGCAGGTTTGAAGTCTACCTCATGTTATTCCTGCATTATAGAAATCTTGTCAGACTTAAATTGCAGTTTGAAGTCTACCTCATGTTATTCCTGCATTATAGGAATCTTGTCAGACATTTATATTTATATGTCTGTACATTTACATACAATGTTTGCACATTGTCACTTTTTCTTTGTGGTTTGCTGTAACATGTTGTGCAACACAGTTTATGATGCAAAATGTCAAAACAAGCAATTTAAAATAAAAATGTCTGACAATCAATGTTTTTTGTCGTCGGTTTTGTAGTAATTTTTAACATATATTTAAGTTTTGACTGTTAACACCATAAAAGAGTTCACATTAAAATTAACTCCGGGTGAGAGTTGCATTTTACCCCAAATGGGAGTAGTTTTTTAACTCCCACAAGTGTTCAGTTTTAACTCCAGAAAAGAGTTAAAAAATCAACTTTTCTCTGGAGTACATTCAACGGTCTCACATGTACACTCAAATGTAGTTGATATAAACTCCCAGAAAGTTTATTCCAAAGGCCAGAATTTGCTGTGTAGAGGCTGAAAAGCTGAAGCTAGAGAACGATGCAGAAACTAGAAGCTGAGAACTTTGCTCAAAGCTCAGAGTCCCGGCTCAAAGCCCGGCTCTGTAGCCATGTAAACTCTTAGCTCTAAGCTGCTAGCCACAAACTCATGGCTCTTAGTCATTTTTGCACCTTTCGCGTCTTTTATTTTTCTTTACCAAGCTCCAAGTAACATCATTTTTGTCTACATGCGCAATCTTTTATTTTATAAGCCAAGTCAAGACCAACTGAACCAAAACAACAGAAGTGCCTCAGAGTAATTTTGTAACTTTTGAATCATCATCAAGTTTTCCTTTTTGAAGATTTTGGCAACTATAGAGTTATCTGGTCAACGCCAGTCTTCTCTAAAGTTATCCAGCCAAAGTAAAGAGCATTAGAGTTTATTTCGCATTAACCCACAAGAGACGCCGGCAGATAACACCTCTGCACGACCGCCTGCAGAGAAGCCTAGCAGAAATCAAGAGTGCCCGAGACAGAAAATCTCCTGGCAAACTCCACCAGAGCTGAATCGCTGATACACTGCAGAATCTGTCATCGTGATAACGGGACACGGCCTCAGGAGAATCCACCTAGATCCCGTGTCTCTGGGTTACACGGGCAACCACAGCACCTGGGTTCCAGCCGAGGGTTCTCCAGCTACAGCGCAACTCACGGTAGGCCGGTCTAACACTCTGCCTCATGACTGGGTGATGTCGAATATAGCAATTTAATCATCAAACCTAATTCGTAGATGTAGTATCATTAGCTGTATTAGCCATAGTGTATTAGCAATAACATATTCTCTCCCACCATTGCCAACTCATCCACACTGCTCATTTCGTTATTATTTTAATCTTTATGATTATTACACCTTGCATTTACTCTGTAGATAGTAGTTTAGTTAATAAACTCCTTTATTTACACCCAGTTGTTGTCCTGTTGTTATTCTTTTGACGTAGAGACTTGGAGATCCATTGAATCGAGAAGTCATGGCTTCCGATATGAGATTGATAAATTTGGCAATGAAGTAATTCATTGTTGTCCTCCCAGAGGACTGGTGCCCAATTTCAACGAGAGTAAATTCTAAAATATGGCGTTAATGCTACACCCTACAGCCGACTGATGGCAGGAGATATGCCACAGATACCCTGTTAAAAATCACTGAAATAAACAACCAATCCTTTAGATAGATAGATAGATAGATAGATAGATAGATAGATAGATAGATAGATAGATAGATAGATAGATAGATAGATAGATAGATAGATACTTTATTTATCCCTTAGGTGAAATTCATGTGCCCATTAGCTCATTGTTGATAATAATAATAATAATAATAATAATAATAATAATAAAAATAATAGTAATAATAATAATAATAACAGTTGATAATAAATGAACAATAATAATTAGATTAGTCCACTTCCTTTGACTGAGGTGTTGTAGGGACAAAGGATCACCTGTACCTCTCTGTTCTGCAGTGCAGTGAGATGAGACGTTTGCTGCACCTGTAGCTGCTTCTCTGTCCTGCTAGAATGTTATGGAGAGGGTGGTTGGTATTGTCCAAGATGGCCTCCATCTTACATTGCATGCGTCTCTCCACAACAGTCCTGAGTGAGTCCAGACTCCAGCCAAGCACAGACCCAGCCTTTTTGACCAGCTTATCCAGTCTCTTTGTGTTCATGTCTGACATGCTGCTGCCCCAGCAGACTGCAGCATAAAAATGTACACTGGCCACAACTGACTGATAAAACATGTGCAGCATTTCATTGCAGACATCAAAGGACCTGAGCTTCCTGAGGAAAAAGAGATAGCTCTACCCCTTCCAGTAGATGGCATCTGTGTTCAGGGACCAGTCCAGTTTACTGTTCAGGTGCACACCGAGGTATTTATAAGTGTGCACCACCTCAATGTCCTTCCCTCGAATGTTGACTGGCTGAAGGGAGGGCCTAGACCTCCGAAAGTCGATGACCATATCCTTGGTCTTGGAGGTGTTCAGAAGGAGGCAGTTCTTGTGGCTCCATTCACTGAAGGCCATCGTCAGATCCCTGCACTCCTTTTCCTGCCCATTCCTGATACGTGCCACACAGGAACAGTATGGGAGCCAGAACAGTCCCCTATGGAGCCCCAGTGCTGCTCATCATTATCCCTGAGACACAGTTACCCAGCCTGACGTACTGTGGTAGTCTTGTCAGGTAATCCACAATCAAGGACGTGAAGCAGGGATTCACCCCCATCCCTTCCAGCTTGTCTTTAAGGATGTGTGGTTGGATGGTGTTAAATGTACTTGAGAAATCAAAGAACATAATCCTCATGTAACTACCTGGCTCATCCAAGTAAGAATGGGCCCGGTGGAGCATGTAAAGGACAGCATCATCCACTCCAATATGTTCTTTGTAGGCGAACTGTAGGGGGTCTAGTGCATGTTCAACCTGTGGCCTCAGAAGGTGGAGAAGCAGCTACTCCAGGGTGTTCATGATGTGTGATGTGAGGGCCACCGGTCTGTAGTCATTTATCTCAGCCGGTCGCCGTACTTTACGTACAGGTACAAGACATGATGTTTTCCACAGGACCGGGTCCCTCCCTGTTTGAAGGAGTTGAAGATCCTCCGGAGAGACTCAGCCAGCTGGGCTGCACAGTCTTTTAACAGCCTCGAACACACACCATCCGGGCCTGTTGCCTTTCCAGGACGTAGCCTCTTGAGCTCCGCCCTCACCTCCTCCGCTGTAAAGGACAGGAGACTTGACCGCAGTGTTGAGGGAATTGCAGCTGCAGTGTCAGGTTGTGGAGGAGATGCCGTAGAAGAAGCTGCAGCTGAAGCAGTGGAAGAGAGAACAGGTGAGGCTGTGTCAAACCTGTTGTAGAACATGTTGAAAACATTGGCCTTGTCCACATCACCTTTATGATGTCACAGTGATATGGGGAAGCTTTGGTTAGGTTAGTGAGGTTGGAGGACTGTTCATGATTTGGTTTCTTCATCATGGCTTTAATAATAAACACATGATTATTATGTGCCTGCAATGCAATAGTATATAGCTGAGTCAGCATTCACACTATTGTTATCCAAATCTTTATTATTATTCTTCAGCCATCCGTACGCAGTTTTAGTTTTATGCTTTTTTCTTTTCATTTTTGAGTTTATAATGGGTGTGTATTGCATGGAATGTTTGATGCTAGAGCTAGTCACTAGAGTGGGAGATGTCAGGCAGGGACTCGAAGCAGGACTCAGATGCAGAGATTTTTAGAAAACAATAGGCTTTTAATGAATTCACCGAAAACCTCTGACAGAGTGATAAACAAAAATGGCTATGAAAAAAACTAGACACTAACTCTGAATCCTGAGGAACGAAAAACACTCCAGGAGGAGGAAAAAGGCTCTAATCAAAAGAAACAAACCGATTAACACAAAACGCTCCGTGCAGAGGAAAAACCTGACTACATAAAAAATAAACCAAAATAATCTACTCACGCTCCTAAGCGGAGGATCTAGAATTATAAATAACTAAGCTAAGGGAAGATATACAAACAAAAATTCACTCTTAAAGAGGAAAAACAAAAGGGCTATGAACCTAAACTATGGCAAAAATTTACAAACAAGAAATCACTCGCAAGGAGGTAACAAATGCATACAATTGCAGAGACAAGACAAGAACTGTGACAGCTGGCTGGGGTGCACGACGGAACGAAACACTCTGGCACAAGACAAAGGGAGATGCAGACTATAAGACACATGAGAGCAATGGGAAACAGGTGGACACAATCAGGAATCAGGGAAGACACTCCGACAAGTGACCTGAAACGAGAGGGAAGTTACTTTTCAAAATAAAACAGGAAATGACAAGACATGGAGACAGGACAAAATCCCAACTTGACCTCACCGCGTGACAGGAGAAGCTCTAGAACTCCGGAAAAGTTTCTGTTTAACTCACGGCCACATATTTCAATCTTCACACATCATGGCTTCCTCAATAGTAGAAATATCTGTCCTGTTTCATGCAATGTTTTAGAATTTGAACATGATCCTCAAAATGATGGTAGTCCCCTCCACCTCTCCCATTAACTGCAATAGAAATTCAGGAGCTGATTTCCCCAAAAATGCAGAAGTAACATTTTTCTGTAACTCGCTCCTTGGTCCACATTTTTAGCTCTAGAAACACCAAAACTAGCTCGTTAAGAGGCTCTTTAATCTTTGATGTTTACAAACACAGCCACAAACAGACACACACACACACACACACACCCCAACAGGCAATGTCTACAAACGCAGTATGGATAGAAATGAATAAAGCTGATTCTTATTGGCTAATTAG
This sequence comes from Seriola dumerili, assembly GCF_002260705.1. NCBI lineage: Eukaryota > Metazoa > Chordata > Actinopteri > Carangiformes > Carangidae > Seriola > Seriola dumerili. The sequence continues at coordinate 269,176 of NW_019174280.1, read as the reverse complement.
ACTCATTAACTCATACCCTTATTACTCTCAAGTATGAGAGCATGTATGTGTGTGTGTTCATGTCACATGTTCATCTGAGATCTGTGTCTTCCAGCTCCACACAGGTGATGCTGGTTAACTGCCTGATTGATGTTTATGAGGTTTACAAGCACAGCCAGACCCACACAGCCAGACTAACATACACACGTACGCACACGCACACACACACACACACAGACACACACACTCAGACATGCAGAAAGTCGATTATGAATTAGTACTCATAGAGGGAGATGACAGTTCAGTCTGACAGACATATTGAATTTAGCTTTCTTCACTGGTGTTACAATAGAGATCCTACTTTTACTTTCCTGTAGTCGTTAATTACTCCAGCATACTTTGAGCTACAGGAATTGTTCAACCATCATAGCAATTCTCCCATACACTGCAATACAAATTCAGAACCTATAGCAACAATGGTCCCTCTAGCAGTCCATGCCAGTTGCAACCACAACGTGTATATAAAACGTTTGCTGCAGTAAGACAGAGAGAGAGAGAGAGCGAGAGAGAGAGAGAGCCCACAGATAAACTCAAGATTAAAGATGACTCCAGATGAAGCCCAATGAAACACACCACATGCTAACTATATAAAGAACTATGACAAGAGGTAATGAGAGGAGTTGTGTCGGGTGTGTGGGTTAAATGCCGGTCTATCATTCTGTAGACTTGGGTTTGTCTCCCGTTCATACTATTGACTAAAGATAGTTCAATCCCTTTTTTAAGATCTATTAGCGATGTCTGTATGTGTCTTTGTGTTTATGTGTGCATGGGGTGTGACTGAAAGATACCACAAATGTAACTTTTTTCTAAAGGCGGAATTACTTGTAGGCAGGAGCTCTATAATAATGACTTAAGTTACAATGCAGTCTGTAACCATAGGTCTCTGAATTGTAGTGGAGGGGGAAGTATAAAGTAGCACTACATGGAAATACTCAAGTGAAGTAAGAGTACCACAAAATTGTACTTCAGTACACAGTAGTAGAGTAAATTAATTTTGTTGCTTTCAATCACTGTCTATGTGGTCATAGGAATCAGTGAAAATGGGTGACATTTTCTGTATTGCTCAAAAGTGTAAAATAGCCTATTACAAGGCCCAGAATCCTTTGTGCCCTGACGATAGCGATGACCCTCTAGGCAGTCCACTCCAGTTGCAACCATAGCGTGTATATAAAATGTTTGCACAGTAAAAGAGAGAGAGAGAGAGAGAGAGAGCGCCAGGATACACTCTGAAATAATGAAGCTCAATGAAACACACCAAATGCTAATTACATAAGGAACTATGACGAGTACTGATGTCAGGAGTTCTGTTGGGTGTGAGGGATAGACAACGGACAGCAGTTTACCTCCCGTTCGTACCATTGACTAAAGTTAGTTCAATCTGATGGCAATGTCAATACACACAAACACAAACACACACACACACACACACACAGTAAGCTGTTTACAAGTTCATACTCAGAGAGAGATGACAGTTCAACTGGTGTTATACTCAAGATCCTCCTTTTACTTTCCTTCAGTTGTTAACTACTCCTGCATACTTTGTGCTGCATAAACCGTTCAACTATCAAAATGTTCAGCCTCTTCAGGAGATGTATCATTTCCTTCAAGTTTTAATACTTTTAATGATTTTTGAAATAATAAGCTTTTTCTGCAATTTTTTACAATGTAAGTGAATGGAGACAATGTTCAATCCTTCAAAACATCAATGTCTTTTTTCAAACTTTAAACTGTTCACAACACTTCCAGCTTTTAAGTGATTTTTTCAACTTATTCATATCTTAAATTAAAGTTTCTACTATTTAGGGTTAGGGTTTATCTTTCTGTTACTAATACAAATGAGTACTTCTTCACATTTTTAAGGCATTTTATTCCTACTTCCACATATGGTGGTAAATAATTTGGCTTTCAAGTGTTTCAACAACATGTTTCAGCTATCAGCCTTTGCAGCTAATGGACTTCAGCTCCTCCAGTTTAACATTTTGGCATCTAATTTTTTAAAGCACTGTACTTCGGTTAATATGAGCTGCTTTTTCAACAATTTTAGCATTGTGTCAGAAATCTCCTTGAGGTGTGACATTAAAAGTTTTGATTGTACATTTCTTCTTTCTTTCGTTTTTTTTTCAAACAATTTAGGTCATTTAACTTTCAACTAACCTGTTTTTCTGTTTTTTACATTTTGTATATTTTGTACAGTTTGTTAGACCTTCCATCAACAACTCAGCTTAACCCTCAGCTATAGCTTCAGCTACTTCAGCATTACTTCAGCAATTGCTGGAGCTACTCTAGCATTGCTTCAGCAATCTCATTCAGGTCTCAGCATTCACACGCATTTTCAGTAGGAAAATCCCACTCTATTTTATTGCCAGTTTCTCTTTATTATTGGTGGGATTGCTGAATGAAGCAATCTGACTCTATTTTGTTGCCAGTTTCTCTTTGTTATTATTGGTGGGATTGCTGAATGAAGCAATTCCAAGATATGTAGTTGTCAGGTCGAAAAACGAGCATTCCATTTATTATTGGTGGGATTGATGAATGAAGCAATCCCACTGTATGTTGTTGTTAGTTTCGAAAAATGAATGTTTGTTGTAGAAATTCCATTTTAAGGTCAAAACGTACGTCTTGAACAGGACATTCCCGGCCTTACTTTTCTCAGCGGTATACAGTATGTCTAATAATTTTAGAAATATTAATAATTTTTTCTGATTTTTTACAATGGGAGTCAATGGTGAGTTTGTTCAAATCCTTGAAAACCTTCTCCTCTTTGAAGCTCAACTACTTCACCATACTTTTACCTAGAGACTTCAATTAAATGTTGAACGGGTCCCAAGACTTTCAGCTATATTTGAATTGAACTTTTTTCTATATCTCGTAAAGTTTTTGATTTATCGCAGTTTACGTTTGATGCTTTTTTTCTGATCATTTTTTAGTTTATAATGGGTGTGTATTGTATGGAATTTTCAGGGCTAGAGTGGGTGGCATCACCGTTAGAGTGGAAGAAGGGATTGAACTGCTCAAAAAAAATCCTCTTAAACTCCTCCTCCAGGCCACAAATTTAACTCTACGCTCATTATATCCCACCAACTAGACAAGCTTTTCTGCTTGCAGACAATGTGACTAACAAAGCAAAGAGACTCACAGAATTTAAATTGTGCCATCCAAAGTGGCAGGGTACCATGTAACTGCCCCATTCACTCTAATATAAAATGAGAGCAGAAAATCAGGATGAAATTGGAAGGGAGGCATTTTTAATGCATTTAATTGCTGCATAAGCCACATTTTTGGCATCACAGACAAACATTGTATATGACTGCAATCAGCAAAGTCTCCTCTCTCACAAAATTTAAATGTTCATGTGATAACAATTATGATACTTCACTGACAAGCCTCAGTTCACGATGTATATTTCAACTGTATCTCTCTCCCACTCAGTAAAACCTAAGCAGTTAAAATCACCAGGGCACCTCTGAGTGCATGGAGGGGCCCACAGGTGGATCATTTTACCATATTAGAGACTCCTCTGATATCTGTGATGTTTATCAACCACTTTAGTGACATTTCTGTCAAAGTCCACCTACAGACTGCTCCAGCACTAAATACAGACAATGATTTACACACTGTAGCGCTAATGCCATAATTTAGAATTTGATCTCGTTGAAATGGGGCACCAGTCCTCTGGGAGGACAACAATTTATTACTTAATTGATAAATTCATTTATCTCATATCATAAGCCATGACTTCTCGATTCAATGGATCTCCAGTCTCTACGTCAAAATAACACAACAGGACAACAACTGGGTGTGAATAAAGAAGTTTATTAACTAAACTACTATACAGTGTAAATGCAAGGTATGATAATCATAAAGATGAAAATATTAATGAAATGAAAAGAGTTGTGTGATGAGTTGGCAATGGTAGGAGAGAATATGTTATGGCTATACATTATGGCTATACAACTAATGATACTATGTCTATGAATGAGATTTGATAATAAAATATTGCTATATTTCGAGTGTGTTAAGACCGGCCTACTGTGAGTTGCGCTGTAGCTGGAGACCCTTGGCTGGAACCCAGGTGGCTGTGGTTGCTGTGGTAATCCTGGAGAACGCAAGATCTAGGTGGATTTTCCTGGAGGCCGTGTCCTGTTATCACAGTGGCGGATTCTGCTGGTGTCTCAGCGGTTCAGCTCTGGTGGAGTTTGCCAGGAGACTTTCTGTCTTGGGCACTCTTGATTTCTGCTAGGCTTCTCTGCAGGCGGTCATGGGCAGATGTGTTATCTGCCGGTGTCTCTTGCGGGGTGATGCAAAATAAACTGTAAGGCACTTCACTTTGGCCGGATCACTTTAGAGGAGACTGCCATTGACCAGATGACTCTAAACTGTCAAAAATCTTCAAAAAGGAAAACTTGATGATAATTAAAAGTTACAAAATCACTCTGAGGCACTTCTGTTGTTTTGGTTCAGTTGGTCTTGACTTGGCTTATAAAAATAAAAGATTGCACATGTAGACAAAAAAGAATGTTACTTGGAGCACGTGGCAAAGAAATAATAAAGGACGCCAATAAAATGATCAAGTGCAAAAATGGCTAAGAGCCATGATTTTGTGGCTAGCAGCTTAGAGCTAAGAGTTACATAGCTACAGAGCCGGGCTTTGAGCCGGGACTTTGAGCTTTACTTTGTTCAAAGTTTTCAGCAAAGTGTGAATTGATCACGACTGTTTTATCTTCTGGAGACTTGCGCACATTTCAGGGGCGTCACTTATGTGGCTGTGAAGAATGTTCTGCTGGTCACTACCCAGGATTGGAATGGGGGTTGTAGTTTATGACTCTTATCTAGAGAGGGACGGAGGAAGGGAGGTTGGTGTGTGTGTGCATGTGTGTGTGTGTTCATGATGACACAGAGAGGCCAGGAATCACACCTTAGTGATAATCAGTCCTTTTGGTGTTACTTGTCCCATATAGGAAACAATCAAATATCATTAGATTGAGTCTTCTTGTTACAAACTGGAGATTTGGCCTATGTTCTCCAGTTGCCTGGTGTCCATTGGTTGATCCTCTGGAGCTGACCCTTTGACCCTTGGTCTGGTTCTGTGTCTCTCTGACATGTTAAAAGCATGGTCTGTTTGTGAGAGAAGGGTCCTTTTTCTCTATTTCCTATCAATTTGATAGTTTGATGGTGGGAAGAGTAACAAAGTGTCAATTTTGGGTCCTTAACTCTGTATGTCCGTATGTGGCACATAGGATAGTTATTTGATGTTATTTATTAATTAAATTGCCCACTCATTAATGTGTGTTGTTTTATATGTATATATGTTTTATATTTTTATGCTAGTTACTTTAGCTTAGCAGTTAGCACTAGCTTCTCTCTCTCCCTTTCTCTTTCTTGCTTCTGCTGGACCACGATATCTCAGTAATGCTTTGACAGAACTTCCTCAAATTTGGCACAATTGTTCACTTAGAATCAAGGTCAAACTGGTTACATTTTGGTCAAAGGTCAAGATCACGGTTACCTCACAAATCATGATTTTGGACTCGTCACTGCAATATATCCAGATCTCATAAAGGGAATCCCTTCAAATTTTGCCCAAATGTCCACTTGGACTCACTGATAAAGTGATTAGAATTTGATGGTCAAAGGTCAAAGGTCAAGGTCACATCGACCTTAGAATACAGTTTTAAGCAATATCTCAAGACTTCACATTGCAATTATAACCAAATTTAGCACAAATAGTTGATATTTTATGTGATTCTAGATAAACGGATATAATCTGAAACTTGTCTGAGTGGCACAGGGATACAACTGTGAGGCTGTAATTGTAGTTTTTCAGTCCTTGTAGTCATTGTAGACATTGTAGTCTGATACAGATTGACAGACAGAGCTGATGCAGATCACCTAATTAAATGAATTCTGTGAAGTCTACAGTGTCTATCAAACATTTGACTGACATTTGGCAGTTTTTATGTCTCCTCGCTCATGACAGCCAGAGCCCGAGAACTTCATCATATTGGCATAAATGATTAATTGAACTCAAGCATGAACTGATTAGATTTTGGTGGTCAAAGGTCAAGGTCATGGTTACCTCACAAATCATCTCTTGAACGTAATATGGCCATATCACTTTAAGGAAATCTCTTCAAATTTTGCACAAATGTCCACTTTGACTCGAAGATGAAGTAATTAGACTTTGGTGGTCAAAGGTGAAAAGTCAAGGTCACGATGACCTCAGAACACACTTTTTAGCCATTACTCAAGACTAACACTGACAGACAGAGTTGGTTGCACTCCATTTAAAATATTAGTTGCAGGCATTTAACAATGAAGCTCAGCTTCAGATTTTTCTCAGTAGCCAGCAACGCAGTTAAGCTTCAGCTTGGGCAGAAGCAGCAATCTGACCACAATTTCTCCGGAAATTTCATTGTCTAGTTTATCTGTGCAGTCTTTATGCTTAAACACGCTTTTTACTGTCAGAAATTTTGTCTTTGTCGGAGGGTGGTAAGAACTTGGTAAATTTGGGTGTTGAAAATAATTCTCTGTCCTTGGTCTATGCTCTACTTGAATAAACAAATATAAAATTAAAATTAACAAAACAAGGTTTATGTAGCCAAATGTCTTGCACCACCACATACAATCTATTCCATGCATTTTTTTTTATTAATATTACTTTAATTATTACTTGATAAATGTTGAGTAATATTATACTTTTGCTTCAGATGTAGGGCTGGGGAAAACGATTATTTTTGTAATCGATTAATCTAGCGATTTTTTTTTCGATGCATCGATTAATCTAACGATTCATTTTTTCGATTCGAATTCGAATCGATTCGATTATCGATTATTTTCCCATTATTTGACTTATATAGCAATTTACATATGCTAATTTATGTATCTCAATGAAAAAACACAAATTTCTTCATTCCAACATATTTCTATTGTTTTCACCAAAAATTACCATATTCCAAAATAAAATTCAAGTAATGAAAACAATAGTGCAATCTGACGTCAGAGGTAGCGTTTAACAAAAAATAAAATGAAATAAAATACTTTCTTGTTGTGCAAGAATCAAGAAAATGTTATCATCATAAAATCAATAAAATATAAACAGCAGCAGTGTTCTTTTTTAACTAACAAAATATAAAGTGCTGTTCATTCACAGGAACATACACTCTGCCTTTTCACTCAAGAATACTGTGTGTAGTGTAGTGTGTGTCTATGTGTGTGTCTTGATGTGCTGGTGCATTGCCGTCGTGCTTTTATGATAAGCCATCTCCATTTTACACAGCCGACAAACGACAGAATGGCCTCCTTTTACGGAAAAATAGTCCCATATCTTTGAACTACGACTTTGTGTTCTACATTAATGATGGGAATACCGGCTCTTTGTGGAGAGCCGGCTCTTTTGGCTCGGCTCACTAAACAGAGCCGGCTCTTTCGGCTCCCAAGTGGCTCCTCAGATTTTTTGTTACTTAAATTCATTTATTACCAAATTATGTGTAAAATGAATAACTAATGTAAAAAAACATAAAATATAACACATGTATAGTATGTATATGGCTTTATTAATAAACGTAACATAAATTAAAATATACATAAATAAATTTTAAATAAAAAAGACCCATTTTAATTTGTGAAAAAACACAAAATCAACTAAACATCACTCAACAAAATATAAATGAAAATGTGCAACCATGTACAGTGAAAAACAAAACACAAAATGCGAGTGTCTGTAACCCCTCCCCTCCCCCCTCCTGCTCAGTGTAGTCACACAGACGCTGCCACAGCCACACATGTTGACCAATGCGGCTTTAAAAGACAATTAAAAAAAAAAAAAATCGCTCTCGATCGGGAGCCGGCTCCCGTCGTTCACTTCAAAGAGCCGGCTCTAATCCGGGTCTCGTTCGTGACCGACCCATCACTATTCTACATTGATCAGAGTCAACTGACTCGCTGGTATCGATACTGCCGCTACTTGCTGCCGCTATTGTTTATTTTCAAACGACGCATCGACGCACAGTTTTTGCGTCGACGTATTTTTTGCGTTGACGTAATCGATGACGTCGACGCGTCTTCCCAGCCCTACTCCACACTTTACCCAGTTTGTGACTCTGACAGTGGCTTGTGAATCAATGTGAAGATATGCAGCTATATCTTCTGTATATTCTAGTATTTCAAGTAAACACTGTTTGACTGGACCAGACTCAACTGCTTTGGAAGAAAAGCATTCCCAATGATAAGCTACAGCAAACTGGTGTTTCTTTGCAAGATATACTGTCAAATTCTTGAAATTCTTTACACAGTCTGAAAAATTTGTGTTTGGCTTCGAACCTCATGGTCCAGATATGAATGAGTGGTCCAATTTTTCGAATGCATCTTGGATAGTGGACCATAAAATGATGCTTTGGAATCAAGTTTTTTGATGGGTACAGTTCTTTGAAGAGTTGGTGATGTTCAATAATCAGGTGCTTCAAATACACAGTCATACCTTCTGTGATGGAGTATGAAAACACAATGTTTATAATGTTTAGCAACAAGAGCAACAAGTACCAGGTCACCAAATATCAAAGGTGTGTTTGTGACCAAACACAGTGTTTGTGATGCATTTAACCCTAATCCATTTCCTCCACAGTCAAAGTTTATATTTGTTGGTTTGTTTTTCTTTTCCAGATAGCCATAATCAAAAGCATACAGTCTATTTAACAAGCTTTCTTTAGAGATGAAATGATCAATCAAATACAGAAATAGTAATTTGACCTCATATTGACCAACCCCTTCCAAAATATCGTGCATGATATCAACAGCATCATTTTCAGCAATATTGAAATATTGCAATGTATTAAGTATGCTCTTTCTCTTGATGCCAAATGAAGAGGTTAATGTAGGATCATCTACCAAATTAGTATAATGTTGATCATTCAGAACTGGTGATCTTAAAGTCACACGTGGGTCATCTTCTGAGAAAACTGACTGAGCTGAAGATTTATCAGTTAAGCAAAATCTACAGAAATAATTTGCACTAAATGACTCCAAGAACCCAAGAATGCCATGTATACCCAAGTTATCACCAGTAATTTGTGCAAGTGTACCATATACAGAAACTTCAGCAAATGGAACAGCAACCCCAGAAGTCTCTAATATTTTCAAATCCTTTACTGAGGGTTGCAATATTTCATCAATCCCGTATTTTTTAACATCTTGTGCATGAAACAGTGACACCAGATGAATGTTCATTAAGGCCGAATTCACCCTGGGGGGAAGATTTCGAAGGATGAAGTAAAGGCAGCCAATTTTATGTATACCTTTTTTTGAGCCAAGAGGATTTGCACACTCAAATTCATCATAATACAACTGGATTTGGAGGGCAAACTTACTACTTGAAAACAAAGGATGATTTTTTAAGTAGCTTCCATCACAGAAGTCCACATATTTGTCACTCTGTGCACATGTTTGCATCATCTCACAAATATTTTCATTCTTGAAAATGAACTGGAGTGTTTTCAATATTGGAACATATATGAACTTGTCATTAACTGGAACCTGCTCATAGTTTCCAGTTTTCTTATTCCTTCTGGAATCGTACCTTACTCCTAGGCGCAGTTCAACTGGCTGTACTATATCCCATTTTTCCCTGAAATATTTCTTCCATTTGCTATCAGAATTCAGTTGACTAAAAGGGTTGTCCATACTTTTAAATAACTCTTCTATGGCTGATCTGGAGGGGTTGTCAGCTGGGAGTAAGTTTAACACTTGGTCCTGAATGTTAGACTGCAAATCTGGTAGAAAGAACTACAGTATTTGGTACTCCACTTCCCAAAAGTTTGGCTATAATGGAGGCACACATATCTTTGTTGTGAGTTGACACTGAAGGAACTGCCTCAATAATTTGGGATGAAGTAGAGGGTGTTTCATCATTTAAGAACTGAGAATTATTGTGCTGTTGGCTGTCATGGCTAGAGGGGGTCTCAGGAGGCACACAGGTGTTATCACTTGAAGCATGTATATTAATCAAGTGTCTTCTAAATCCAGAATAACTTGAAAATTGCAAGCAACATCCTACTTGACCACATTTTAGTCTCAAATCTTTCCCAGGGTACATCCCATGAATTAGTTTGAGGTGCCTGAACAAAAGTGAAGCTGTAGCAAAGGATGAAGCACAAAGGAAACATCTGAGCATTTTTGCTGGATAAGCTAATTACTGCTTGTTCAACAGCTTTGCTCTCAGCTCTTTGACTCTTGGAGTTTCTTCTGTTGTACTTATGTCAATGTTGTAAAGAGTAGTTTGTAAAAACGTGTACAGACTGGCCAGAGCATCATCATATTTCACACTGAAAACAAAGTGGGACTTGAACAACTCGTCAAATGCACCCAGGGATGTACAAGACTGGCATGGAAGAAGCTTTCTATCCAAGACTATGTAGAAGCTGGAAACCTGTGCCTTTGAAGTCCCCGAGGCCAGAAGATATGGCTGAGGGTTTCCTTCAGTGCTCATTAGGTGATCCTCCAGGCTCTGGCAGGACTGAAACACAAAGACAAATATCTACATATGAGCCATCAATTTAACAAATGTTGCATGGACAATATTTGGAATTATATTGTACTGTCTTCTTCACAAGCCTTTTGAAATTTCACCAGATGATCTGTTGCCTCTCCAACACTGATCTTTGGCCTCTTCCTTCCAGCTGGTTGTGGAGTGAGAAGATGCAGGAGGACAAGAAGAGAGGCCATGTCACTGTCCCACTCTGCAGACAGTGTAAATAACACAGTTAACTTAAGAATGTCTGCCTTTGGGGGACTTCCGGATGCAGCAGAGGAGTGCAGACATGTATTCGTGAGCTCTCGGTGGTAGACCCTAGCTTCTGCCTTCTATCCTGATTTAACCTCTCATAACTTTGAACTGATTGCAAGAGGCGAAGCTGTTAAGAAAACTTGTGTATGGCAAGCTACAACTTTCGACAAACTACCCAAACATCACGACTCTCTCACGCGGTAACCACAAGAAACATGGCGGACGAGGAAAAGGAAATACCATTTAGCAAGCTTCTTGATGCTATTCAAGAAACTAAAGAAGAGCTCACAAAACATATTGACAAAACAACAGCCAACATACAAACAACACTAACGAAAATTGAATCCTCACTCTCTACGCTGTCGGATCAGGTCGAGGAGATCGAGGCGCAAGTGGGCGCAAATGAAGACGATATAAAAGATGCACGCGACCGAGTTGACAAAATGGAGAAATTGATAACGCACCTCAAAGAAAAAACTGACAACCTAGAAAACCGCAGCAGGAGGTCTAACATTAGGATACTGAACGTGCCAGAACAGGCAGAAGGTCGGGATGCAGCAGGATTTTTGGAAAAGTTTATACCAGAAATCCTGGGTAATGACAACTTCACATCACCCATCACCCTGGAAAGAGCGCACCGCATCGGGAAGAAGTCAGACAGACCGCGGCAGGAGAAAGTCCTGTGTCTGGCCAGAAATAAAGGAGAGATGACATACGAGAATAAAAAGATATCCTTCTACCCAGATTATAGCGCAGACCTGCAGCGGAGGAGAGGCGCGTTCCTTGACGTGAAGCGGATGCTGCGAGAGAAGGAGGTGGAATACGCGCTGATCTACCCAGCCCAGCTTCGCATTAAACATCTGGGATCTGTCAAGTTTTTCCCCACTCCTGTCGAAGTGCAACGCTTTCTGAAAGATCTGCCAAGTGAGTAACCTAAAGATGACCAATGAGACTGCAACATACAGTCCACCTTAGAGACGCTGAGGAGAAGAGGTGTGATTCCCACTGCTAATTTGAGAGGGAGGTAAAGTGTCATTAAAGGAAGACATGGCTATATGATCAAGCCGTGACATAGTGATCCTGTTATGTTCAAATGTTCAGAATAACAGAGACCATGACTGAGGATAAACCTGCATCTGATCACTGATACACTGGACAACTTTTCATTAATCAAGTATGACTGTATCCAGATTTATAACACTGCAGACCCCCTGTGCAGACTTATGAGCAGGTTATATTTTACACCTCAATGGTAATATGGGATCACATTTTATTTAACCAACCTCTCTATCCTTATCTGTATCATCACTAACACCACCTTAACATTTAAAATTGTGCCATACAGAAGTTATGAGTGGCCAGTTTGAATTTCAGCAGTTGCTGGAGCCACCACTGTTATGTAAGAGTGTTACCTACCTAAGGTGGTTTTGTTACAGGGGTTTTACTAGACAGGTTTTTTACTTTGTGTGTATGTTTTGGGGTTATGTATGGTCTCTCGCTAAAACTCAAACTTCTACTTACACATATGTTCAGAATACTCTTTGGTCCAGGTCGAATCTTATTATAATGCCCTGCTCATGAGCATTGTTTTACCACCTTTAAACTCAGTGCAGGAATACAACCAGTCATCCTTAAGGCTAAATACCATGATATCTACCCTGCGGAGACATCTATATGAAAAACCTATATTATGGGTCAATTGACATGTATATCTTGGAATATTAGAGGGGTCAACTCACCAATTAAGAGGAAGAAAATGTTGACATATTTAAAGAGGCAGAAGGTAGATATCGCCTTTATTCAGGAGAGCCATCTCACTGACACTGAACATTTAAAACTGCGTAGGGACTGGGTGGGTAATGTCTTCTACTCTTCCTATTCATCAAAAGCAAGAGGTGTTGCCCTACTCATTAATAAACACCTGAACTTCAAACTAAATTCAGTTGAGAAGGATAAAAACGGTAGATTTTTACTCGTAGACTGTGAAATAAATGGGAGCAAGATATCCTTGGTGAATATATATGGGCCTAACTATGACAACCCAGTGTTCTTTAATAACCTGATTATGAAACTGGCTACAATAGGGGGCCAATGTGTGGTGGGTGGAGACTTTAATTTGGTCCTAAACCCACATTTGGACCGATCATCACCTAAAACAACTTCACTATCAAAAGCGGCAACAGCACTAAACCAAGGTATGAAAGACTTAGGCATAATTGATGTGTGGCGAAATCTTTATCCAAACCAGAAGGATTTTTCTGTTTTTTCACCAACACATAATACACACTCTAGAATTGACATGTTCTTAATACCACAAGATATGGCATCCACAGTGATAGATTGCTCCTATTTAGCTCCTGGATGATTAATACCCCACAGCCCTCAACCCGTAGGTGGAGGTTTAAAAATTACATGTTAAAAGACCCTGACTTTATTTCATATATGACCACTAATATCGAAATATTTCTTGACGCCAATTTAAATTCTTCCTCACATGCCAATGTTTGGGAAGCTCTTAAAGCCTATATGAGAGGTCAGGTTTTATCATACAGTGCCCACAAGGTAAAAAAAATAGGGAGACACTAACTAAACTGGAAAGAGATATTAAAAAGCTGGAACAAGACAAGACTATATTACAAAATAACAAGACTCCCAGGCCAGACGGCTTTCCTGTCGAGTATTACACGGCCTTTTCAAAAAAACTACTGACCCCCCTCACGAACATGATTAAAGAAGCTCTAGAAAATAAAAAACTACCTGCATCATTGGAGATCGCAACAATCACACTGCTTCCAAAACCGGGAAAGGACAAACAAAAATGTGACTCATATAGACCCCTCAGTCTCTTAAATGCAGATTATAAAATATTATCCAAGCTAATAGCCCTCAGATTGGAAAACGTTATACCAAAGACAATACATGCTGACCAAACAGGCTTTGTTAAAAACAGGCACGGAGCAGATAATGTACGTCGACTGCTCCACATACTGAACACTGCTCAAAAAAATCAAAATCCTATGCTAATATTATCTATGGATGCAAACAAAGCATTTGACAGGATTGAACAACGCTTTCTCTTCCGGACTCTAGAGGCTATGGGCTTTGGAGAGAAATTCACTCAATATGTCAAAACACTTTTTAATGCTCCCAAAGCTAATATTTTAACAAATGATGTCCTGTCTAACACTTTCTCCTTATCCAGAGGCTGCAGACAAGGCTGTCCAAGCTCTCCCCTGCTCTTTGCAATAGCGATCGAACCATTAGCCATCGCTATCCGCTCCGACATCTCCATAGCTGGAATCAAATTTGGCACAAGTGAACACAAACTTTCTTTATATGCAGATGATCTCTTATTGTATATAAGTGATCCATACACATCAGTCCCTCCACTATTGAAATGTCTCAAAGACTATAGTGCAGTTTCAGGATACAAATTAAATTACACTAAAAGCGAGATTCTACCACTAAATATACAGGACAACAATATTAGAGCTCTCACTGACCCATTGAAATGGTGCAACAGTGGTTTCAAATATTTGGGTATACAAATTGGCAAATCAGATGGACATATATTCAAACAGAACTATATAAAATTATTGGAACAAACCAAACTTAACCTTCAGAAATGGATGGATCTTCCATTGTCTCTCATAGGACGGATTAATACTATCAAAATGAAAATTTTGCCTAAGTTTACTTACCTATTCCAATGTCTTCCTATAAATGTTCCCAAGAGTTTCTTCAAAGAGCTTAGCAAAATTATAACTCCTTTTATATGGCAAAAGAAAAATCCTAGGGTCAAACTCATCTCGCTGCAGGCTCCATATTCAAAGGGAGGACTTAACCTACCAAACTTTAGGAATTATTACCTTGCCTCTCAGTATCGATCGATTTGGATTTGGCTGCAAGCAGAGAACAGTGATGTCAGATGGGTCCCAATTGAACAACATGAGATGAACCCCATGCCTCTAAAGGACATCCCATTTATAGGTACAAAAAAATGTTTAGCCTCACTCACAAACAATTCAATAATACGGAATACGTTCACTGCTTGGCAAGAATCTCACTCACTTCTGAATACAAATATCTCTTTTCTTAGAAGGACACCTCTGTGGGGTAATCCTGACATCTCAAAACATTTCGCTGACTCAGTATTGCAGGGGTGGAGGGATAGAAAAATCCAAACATTTGCTGATCTATACATTAATGATACATTTGCTAATTTCCAACAACTAAATGAAAAATTCAATCTTCCTAAATATAGTCTCTTCAAATTCCTATGAATTAGAGACTGGGTTAAGGAGAAATCTAAAGGAATATTCCCAGATATCGCAAAAGAAACTCCTCTTGAAACCCATTTATGTAACAAACTAAGATCAACAAAAGGAATAACATCTTCTATATATGGTATCATCAATGGAAAATTACATATTCATGATAAAACATCTACAAAAGGAAAATGGGAAACAGATTTGGGCTGTGTTTATGAGGAGGTGGATTGGCATCATCTATTGGAGCAAGCGCAGACTGTGTTAATCTCCACAAAACACAGGCAAATTCAATTCAATATATTTCACAGGACATACTACACCCCATACAGGTTACATAAAATTGATAGTAACATCTCCTCCAGATGTCAGAGATGCAAAGTGACCGAAGGCGATCTCCTACACATGTTATGGAGTTGTCCAATGATAGAAGAATTTTGGAAACGTGCTATTGAATTAACCTCGAGGGTAATAGGAATTCAAATTGAACTGGACCCAAAACTATGGATTCTGGGGGACACAAGCTCTGTCAATGCGAACCACTATAAAAAATACTTTATTCTACTTGCAAGTACTGCAGTGAAAAAATGTATTATGATAAATTGGAAATCCGAAAATTCACCAGCGTTAAGACACTGGATAAATGAGCTTGTGTCTTACTGCACACCCGAAAAGATATTGTATAATGTGAGAGGGAAGCATGCAGCCTTTGAAAAAATCTGGGGCCCCTTCATAGACATTCTACCTTCTCTGGACCTGACTGACCGTGGTGGTGGGAACCTTCCTGGACCGGCTTCAGATTAGCCCTCTGTAGGTTCCTAATGTATTTTTGTGAGTAATGTGTTGATTACTGAATTTTTAGGAATGTATACAGATGGGTGTATGTACAAATCGTACTGTGTAGGTACACAAATGAAAGGAAATTAAGAGCCATACAAGGGAGGAGGGTGGGGGGTGGGGCGGGAAAAGTTCAAGTAATATTTCTGTTTTGTTTTTATTTTATTTACTTATTTTTATTTACTATTATTTATTTATTTTCTTTCCTTTCTTGATTTTCACTTCTGATGTTCACAAATTATCCTTGTATGGTGTGCCAGTAAGGTTACACATTTATGTGTACTCCTTGTGAAAAATACGAAAAATCTCAATGTAACATATTTGGGCACCATAAACATCCTGTAAGAGCATCTATTAATAAAACAAATCTTTAAAAAAAAAAAGAATGTCTGCCTTCACATTTCTAC
This sequence comes from Seriola dumerili, assembly GCF_002260705.1. Classification (NCBI taxonomy): domain Eukaryota; kingdom Metazoa; phylum Chordata; class Actinopteri; order Carangiformes; family Carangidae; genus Seriola; species Seriola dumerili. The sequence continues at coordinate 252,848 of NW_019174280.1, read as the reverse complement.
CTTGTGGATTACAGGGCTACCTTTTGTCTTCTGCTATTCATCTAAACTCTTAAGCCTCACTGCTCAGAGTGGACCAGCCATTACAAACTTGTGCAAAATGATACACAGCATACTGTAGATTATACTGTCAGACAGGATTGTAAAGTTGTATGTCAAGGTCCAAGCTTGAAGTTTTACATTTAGTCCCCCCTTTTTTTTTGTGTATTTCTTTTTTATTGTTTTCATAACAAAGAAAGAGAACACAGAACAGAACAGATTCTTGACAGAGGTTTTTGACATGCGACAAACAGGACATAGAGCATAGGTAATGGCGCAGTGATAGAATAGCACTAGTTCAGTTTTTAGACATTAAATCAAGAAAAGGCTGCCAGATTTTAAAAAAGACTTCCTCTTTAGCAGACATTATGTACCTGATTTTCTCCAAGTGTAATACATTTCCCAACTCCCTCAGCCACATTTCAAATGTAGGAGACCTCTCACATTTCCAAGATTGCAGAATTAATTTTCTGGCTAACAATGTTGAGAGGGAGATAGCCTTAGCTTCACAACCGCTTTTCGCACTGTCTGGGTTGGCCACCCCAAACAACACGGTGAATGGGTCTGGGTGACATGGATGATTAAAGGCCTTAGTGAAAAAGTCAAACAAGGAGCCCCAGAATGATTGTAGCTTATGACATGACAAAAATAAGTGGGATAGTGTTCCTTCTTCACTTCGACACTTAATACATTGGGGTGACACATCCGGAAATATTTTTTGCAACCTGGAGGGAGAATAGTGTAGTCTATGTACTACCTTGAATTGTATCAGACTATGTCTTGCATTGATTGAGCTATCATGGATGTTCTTAATACAATTTTCCCACATCTCATTTGAGATTTCCCTATTCAATTCTCTCCCCCAAGCCACTTTAAATGGGTCTGACAATGTGTTATTCACATTCTGTATGATACCATAGAATTTAGATATTGCCCCTCTCGTATATGGTTTGATTTGTAAGAAACTATCTAATGCTACGTGCTGTGGTTTACGTTCATATTGTGGAACATGAGTTTTCACAAAATGCCTCAACTGTAGGAATCGGAAAAAGTGGGACTTTTTCTCTGTCAACATCCTAGCATAACATGTATCCCTTATCCACCAACATAAAACATCAACAGTTTGAACGCCCTGAACAACTTACCCCCCCACCCCTCTGAACTTGACAGGCTTCCACAACTGAAACCCGTTTCAAATTTCCCTACTTTCCTTTGGTGCGTTGGCATCGCTCCTTTCCCTCCCAGGCTCCGCTCGAAAGACTCTATTAAAAGTACATGTTCATCCCTTTTTGGTGACTAATGTTTTAAGGCGAGGGTGCGGATAACTTATCACGGAGGAAGTGTTCTGCTTCATCCGGGTTGTTGAAGATCTTGCTGACACCATCCACGGTCACACGAAATCTATCCGGGTGAAAGGAAGCCAGCGGAGGACT
>NW_019174280.1:190935-246430 GCF_002260705.1 Seriola dumerili | reverse complement strand
GCCGCCTTGCACGTCTTGCGGACATCATTAAACACTCTGCGTTGGTTGAGGACCTCCGCTGTTAGATCCGGGAAGATGAAGAGCTTCGTCCCGTTGTATTGTAGCGGGGATTTCTGTGCGGCGAGTTTGAGGATGAGCTCCCGGGTCTGGTAGTAGTGGAGTCTGACTATGAACGGCCGTGGGCGAGCTCCGTCCGTCGGCTTCGGGCCCAGGGAACGGTGTGCTCGGTCCACGACCACCATCGGATTTGTGAAATGTTCAGCCCCGAACAGAGCTGGAATCAGCTTGGTGATAAACTCCACTGGTTTACCCTTCTCTGCTCCTTCAGGGACACCAATGATTCTGACGTTCTGGCGTCTTGACCGGGATTCCAGGTCTGCTACTTTCTTACGTTGTTCATTCAGATCGTCTTGTAGATTTTTGTATAACGTCTCCAGTGAAGTTAGTTTGCCATCGTGTTCATTTACGGCCTCCTCCATGTCACGTACCTTCCCTGTCACAGAAGCCAGAGTAGCTTGCATAGCGCCCATGGTGTCTGAGATGGCCGTGAATTTGGTTGTCACGTTTTCGCTCAAAGAGGTGATGGCTCTCATGAGGTCTGCTGTGGATGGCTTCACCTCCGTGCACGAGGAAGCTGCACCTAAGCCAGCTTCGTTTAGCTCAGTAGCTAACTTTCCGACCGTCTCACCCATTTCTCCGAGTTCATCGGTCGCTTTGTCATTCTTTTCCCCTCCTGTGTTGTTCCTTGTCTTCATCATCATTATATGTTGAACTTTGAAGTTTTAAAGTGTTATCCCAATGGGAAATTTATGTTTAAATAAAAATGGAGCAGAGCCTCCTCGGAACACAGCTACTCCATAGCGCGCTGGCCACGCCCCCCTCACCCCTTTTTGTAGTAAAATATCAATGTGTAATTTAAATGTAATGTTAATAGTTGTTTATTATTAAAAAGGCAGAATAAAGGTGCAAGCTGTTTTTTTTGTTGCAATACTACCTGGCTCATCTGCAGTGTTGGGTTCTTCATTCAGGGCAGATGTTAGCAGTCTTTTCAGGAGAGCTGTCTGTCTGAGCGTCTTGGCCTCTTGGATAACATTGTCTTTAAAACCGGCCTCCCATTTTCCCAGGAACCTGGAAGCAGTCTCTGCTCCAAACACCAACAAGAAGTTGTGCAAAATCTAATACAAAAAGGAAGGACTACTGTTACAATCACTGAAAGTAAAATCACATATTTTCACAAATGTTTGTTTAAATTCACATTTTTTGCCTACCAGTCCCTTCGTGTCCAAGAAACGAGGAAACATTTGAAGAATATCTGCTGATTGATGTGGGTCATGGAGCATCTGTTGACGATATTGGAATGTCTCCTTCATCTTCTGGAAGACTAAGTCATGATCAGTGGTGTGGTGAAGAATAGACATGGCCTCCATACATTCATCTCCTGTTGCTGGTCATCTATGGAGCCGAGTGTTCCTGATGATGTGGGATCCCCTTTTAGCTCCACTCTGTTTTGGGATGTAGATGTGGTTCTGGACTGACGTTGCACAGTCTTGACATGCCACTCAAGAAAGCCTTTGTTGCTCTGAATGTCATAGAAATGTTCCTGAAAGTGAAAGAGTACTTCTGGTTAGACAATATGCAGACAATATCAAGTTTTTGACAGCCTTAGTGCATGTATGATGCTTAGACACAAATGATCAACAAACGAAAATGTAACAGCCATCATTATTTCACGCCATGGTTACATTTCAAACTCACATATCCCTTGAGTATGGGTCCTTCAAAGATGGACAAAGAGCGACACAATCCCAAGGGCATGAAACTCCTTTGTCGCCTTGTTTACAAATCTCCTGCAAAAGCAAAAGTATAGTTTATGATAATATTCTTGCCCCGTCTACAAATGTGAATTTGATGTTATTGACATCAAGCATCTTACCCTTCCTTTTCACGCATGTGAGCCACAATGATGTTCACCATTAAACGCTGGGTGGAATCTTTCAAACTCCTGGTCTCTTCATACTCTTTGATCACAGTCATGCCTGCAGGCTTAGAAGTGAGAATTCGCTCCACTGCCTAAAATACAAAACAATTAACAACAAAATTAAGACATTAATTAAGCTGGACTTTGAAGAAAGGCCAACTTAAAAGCAGAGTATGCAAGTTATAAGATTACATTACTTGCGCAGGTGCTGTCCATGACAGGCTGAATCATTTGAGATCCAGCATCACTTGATACACTGCTCAGACTGCTTGAGAGGGACAACGTATCTGTTAGACTTAGGGAGGAAGATCCTTCACCATCTTGCTGCAGTGGTGTAAAATCTGAGGACCACAAATACAGTAACAACATTAGATTACAGGGCACATACAATCAAAAATTAACAAATATATAAACTGCCATATACGGTAGGGTTACATCACACCACTTCACACCAATGTTTACTTTATTTAAGTCACAACTTGCTCCATTAGATGAGAGGGCCATGTTATATTTCATAATAAACATTATAAGCCTGCCTACCACAATTACCTAGTGTCACAAGTTCTGTCATGTTGGAGCAGTCTGCGAATGCTGTTGGGTCTGAGCCGTCAGCTATGTTCTTCGATAACTCTGCAAGTGGGATGAATGAAATGTACATGATAAAGGAGAGTCAAAATACATTTTTTGATTGCTCAATCAATTGATCAATCTGCAAGTTGCTGCGATTTTTTTGACAAACATTACCACAACTCTGTAAAAGCTTTTCTGCAAAAAACTAACAAGCCCAGAAATGTTCAATGCCCTTACACTGAAAAAAAATAACTCGTAAGATTTACTTAAAAAATATATTGTAACAATTTGCACTCAAATGTTTTAAGTAAATTTTAATGCTGCAATATCAAGTAAAACTCACTTGCCAGTATCAAGTAAATTTTACCTAAAACTAAACTTAACATTTGTGAAAATAATAAGTAAATCTTATTTAATTACATCAATGTTTTATGTTACATTTATTTAAACTATTTAAGTAAGGTCTATTTGATTTTTTCATAGACAGGAACATCATTGTCCTAAAAAATGGAAGTAAATCTTATATATCAGTAGTATTTACTGTTATGAAGTAAATACGTAAATTTTATTTTATTTTTTCTGTTTGATATTTTCAATTATTTGATTGTATTATGTTATATTACTCAATATAATTATGTAATTGTTGCTAATTTTCTTTTGATAAATATTACATACGTCTAACAATTTGCTCTGCATTTAGGAATGACAACCGTGTAAACCTTGTACAAACAATATGGAATAGTACGTTGAGGAATTTTGTTTGTTTCAGTTTTTTTGCCCACAAAACACTCCTGGAGTTTCTCAGGAATGTGTAGCAGCTTGACCTGTGAATCTGTCCTCCTCCCTAGACCTCAACTGTCCACTGTATCGGCTCGTTTTAAGAGTAAGGTCACCCTGAAAAAGAACAGACAATTTGTGATATTAAAATAATGGTCTAAAACATTCAGCCACAATTTAATATTACATTACACAGTGATGACAGGGGAAAATAACATATCATGCATACATAGTTTTGAACTTGCCTGAATGAGACTAATGTTGGACTGTTCGAGCAATAATTCCTCCTAGCTAGCCCTCAGTCCACAACTCACTGATGTGCTGTTCTGGTTCCTGTTGATAGAAACATATTTTAGTAACTTTTTTTTTAATTAACAAATTACAGATGAACTTCATGAATATAACATTTCCACCTAATCACACTTGTTTGAGTGATATAAATGACAACTGACAATACTGGACTCGCATGAGAGGCTTTTCACTCCATTGTTCAACTAAATTACATACTGAAATGGCAGCAATGTAGAAAACGTACTAGAAAACGTTATACTGTGAAGGAGTGATCTGCAATTTTTCTGTAACGTTAGTGGGCCCAATAATGAAGTAGCATATCACATGACACTGACTTAGAAAAAAAAAAGGTTATAACTACTCTGATGAGACATCTTTCAGAGTACACAAACACTGTAAACGCATTCCTCACCTGCCCAGCACGCTGCCGTTAAATCAGAAACACCGCGGTTACATCCTATTCATGTGGTTTATGGGCTACACACAGCATAATATGGCTATGCTAGCCATGCTAACTAACGTTAGCCGCTAGCCGTGTGTGTTGTCTCTTTGTATCTGCAGGTTGATGCTCTTATAACCTCTGTGTGAGACGATTCAGTCCGTAAATATGTGTTTAAAACCTATTTCAGGAAGTTTTTATTTGTCCTTACAGACTTATCTCTCAGACTGTCAGTCTCTCACTCGCTCGCAACGGGCAGCTTCAGTCACCTTAGGTCTGTGGCTATAACGTTACTGCCAAAAGTTTTGCAGACGCGACCATGTTCTGCTCCAAGTAGGTCATAAACACTTAAATATAACCACCAGTTGAGAAACGTTGTAACGTTAGTGCTTTAAAAAATAACGTTAGTGCTTTTTGTCCCGAAAAAACGCGGCTCTCCTGTCCTGTCCGGACACGAACGGTGCGCAAACACGCATGTGCGGGATTCAAACACACACTATACAAAATTAGATTAAAATTTACTTAGTATATCTAGTTTTATGTGCAGTGACTATTAAACATTTAAATGATATGAGGAAAACCATAATAAAACTTACTCTCCCCACACAATTCATTCATTACGTGAATAAAATACATAGATTTACTTGAAAATTTCTAGTTCTCACTGAATCTTAAAATTACAATGTAGAAATTATGACAGTTACTCTAATAGATTTTACTGCACCAAAAAGTCGTTTTTTTCAGTGTACCATCATCAGTGGAGATGACAAAACCCCTTGATTCTGTTGCAAGTTCTGGAAAGACATCCTCATCCACCTCTATGCCCTGCTCGTCTGTGACTTTTAGCACCTTATCTTCTGGTAAGAGAAACTTCTGCTGCACTGAAGCACAACCTTTAACACGTTAAATTATTATTTCCCCTTTCATGACATCAGACAACACATAGGTACATCACCTACCTGCACTGATAAAATCAGAGAAGCTGACCTCTTCCAGTTTCACATATTTCTTTGTTCTTTCATATTGTACCTTCAACAACATCTTGACCACTTGAGGGAAAAATAATAATTTTACCAGTAATAAACCTACTATGTTACAAAAGAAACAACAAAAAAAACTACAAGGCAACTATGTCAGTAATGACGAGCATGGTGTTAATTCCGCGTGCAAGTGCAAACAGGTGAAAAAAGCAGAGCCATGGATATTAAGCATGGCCCGACATGTTCAGCGATAGCTTCAGCAGCTAGCTAAGTTAGCTGTTGAATTTAACGTTTGCCCCGAACGCTAGCTCGCTAGCTAACGAGTCTGGCCTCGCAAAATCAGTCTATGACAAAACATACAAATGTGTCGTTGTTATACTGATGGAAGCCTACTATAACGTTAGTTTGAGGAGTAAAATGGCACTTTTACCTGGCTCACGAGTCCCGACACTGGGGCAATCTTCAGCAGCTAGCTGCTAGAAAGTTCGGTCATCAAAGTCTAAGACAAAATATACAAATTAACGTTAATATACGGCTTATTGACGTTTTAAAGTGCTGCACAGCCTGATATAACGTACTTTTGAGCAGTAAAACCACACTTTTACCTGGCTCAAGAGTCACGGTGAAGTCCAAAGTGAAGACGACTGGGTGGAGCGCGGCGACAAAGCTGCACGTTAACTCAGGTGTAGTGTTGAATCAGGCTCCTCAACACTCAGTGAATGAACACTGAAATATTACTCCGCCCTAGAGTTACCCTGAGCACAAGCCGTAGTTGAATGTAGAGAATAAACTCCCAAAATCTAACACTTTAACACTTTTTTGTTTAACTCCAGATTTTTGAACTCCAGAAATTTGCTGTGTAGCTTTTAGCTTCGTTTCTCGCATCTTCTTCCTTCTTAGTATCTCGCCAAGTTTCTAACTTTTTCGCGCTTCTAACATTTCTGACTTCTAACCTTTCTGGCTTTTCTGACTTCTCTGACTTCTCTTCATCTGACATCTGACCAATGTGTGAATTGATCACGACTGTTTTATCCCCTGGGGGGCTGGTGCATGTTTCAGGGGCTCTTCTCCCGTGTTTCCACTTGGAGAAGAGAATCATTTTCCACTGAACTTTGGAATAGATTAATTCTAGAGTTTACTTATAAACTCGCACATCCATCTTCCACCATGACCACAAAACATTAAATGAAATAACATATAAAACTACTTGCACTAATAATGGCAGAGAGGAGTAATAGGAGTGTTGATTTCATATTACACCCCTCAAACCTTGAATTAATCATGATACAAGTGGTTAATTGATCAAACAACAATATAAACATTTCCCAAAGCTAATAGCCTATAAATGTGGATTACACAGCAGTTCTTTGAGTGTAATGTGGACATTCTGGATTTCATGCAGTGTGTGTTACCTCGTGTGAAGGATGCTGACAGTATGGTCACATGAAGGACATTGTCTTAAAATCTACATGTTACATTTCAAACATTCTATGGGATAGAAGTTTGGGATTAAACTATTGCATAGGAGCATCTCATGAGTTACAGAACAGCTAGATATTTAATTTTACATTCTTCCTTAGATCTGTGTCTGTGAAGAGTGTTCTGCTGGTCACTACCCAGGATTGGAATGTGGGTTGTAGTTTATGACTCTTATCTAGAGAGGGGCAGAGGAAGGGAGGTTGGTGTGTGTGTGTGTGCGCGTGTGTGTGTTCATGCATGGCATAGAGAGGCCAGGATTCACACCTTAGTGTTAATCAGTCCTTTTGTTGTTACTTGTCCTATATAAGAAACAATCAAATATCATTAGACAGAGTCTTATTGTTACAAACTGGAGATTTTGCCTATATTCTCCAGTTGCCTGGTGTCCTTTGGTTGATCCTCTGGAGCTGACCCTTTGACCTTTGGTCTGGTTCTGTGTCGTTCGGACAAGCTAAAAGCATGGTCTGTTTGTGGAAGAGGGATCCTTTGTCTCTGTTTCCTATCAATTTGATAGTTTGATGGTGGGAATAGTCACAAATTGTCAACTGTGGGTCTGTAACTCTGCATGTCCTTATAATGAACTTTCTTAATGGCTTGTGACTGATGCCAGGCCAGGTATGTACGCTACAAGGGACAGATGTCCTATTGGTTGTTTAGGTTGGAGGACTCTAGCAATGTGAACAGTATTTACCAGGGTGAAACACCGATGTAGAATCCAGAGGAAGGAACTTTTGTCTTTACATGTGTAACACAGATTGTGTTTTAATTATCTATGATAATGTTAATGGAGCACTGCAGGAATACTAAACTGAACCAAACATCAACATGATCAATATAATAATACCACAGGACATTTAAAGTTCCACAGAAACATTGATGAAATATGACCATGATTACATATGACATATACACTCAGTAATGCAGACACTATATTATTACTAATATTATGTGAATATTCAAGTGATATTTTTGGGTTGGGAGAGACAAGTAATACCTTCCATCAGGCTGTATTCTAGCCACAGAAATATCAAATGCACAGTCCTCTCCCAGACACTGACATGTGTAGGGTCTGAGTGGAATTGACAAGCTCATCCCAGGATGAATGGGAATAATGTAAGCAGCAGAGATTCTGGATGTAAGTGAACAGAGGCCCTGGCCAGAGGAGAGTACTGAGCGGCTTGACAGAAGTCTGAGAGCAAACCACTTCTGAATGATTCAATCAGGCAGCTCAGCCCCTCAGCCAAGTGCCAAGACGTGCCCATCCCTGTGTGTTACACCGATTAGCTGCACACTCGTGATGAGGGATGAAGGAATTTGTCATCATTTGCATCGTTCCAGAGATGGAGCTGCAGCCAGTGATGGGTCCAAGGCTTGTCATGTCCCAGGGGCAGTTTGTGGAGGGAGTGTGGGAGGGTATTTTTTCTCCATTGTAAACAAAAATCTCACTTTCAATTTGTCAGAAGAGAAACATAAGAAACAAGACTGTTGCTGCTCCATCAGGATGGTTCTTGTAGAATATTTCTCTACGTAATTACATCAACACTTTGTATCTGCTGTGTTGTTCATGAGGAGGACTGCACACTGTAATGATGCAATGTCATACACAGTGATGTGCTACTAAAGAATCCCATCACATCATAACATTAAGAGACTGTAAGAGCATTTTTAAGGTCCGCTAGAAAAAGCTCAAAATTGACTTTAATCTAGTTTTAAGCCACATACACTTTTTACACCTTGGTGGTTTTCAACTACAGTCAAGCCCGAAATTATTCATACCCCTGGCAAATTTTGACTTAAAGTTACTTTTATTCAACCAGCAAGGTTTTTTTTGACCAGAAATGACAGAAGCTTCTCCCAGAAGATAATAAGATGATGTACAAGAGGAATCATTGTGGAAAAAAATATTTATCAGCTTTTATTTACATTTGAACAAAAAGTGGCATGTCCAAAATTATTCATACCCTTTGCAAACTACCACAGTCTATGGGAAAATCCAAAGTTCTATACCATTCCAAATAGTCCAAGCTGTTCTAAAGCATCTTAATTACCCTGATTCATTGGAAACAGCTGTTTTAATCAACTTAACAGGTGAAAAACAGCAGCTCTCTGCAGTTGGTTTGTGGACAGTCATGGCTAAGACAAAGGAGCTCACTGAGGACCTGCGGCTGTGCATTGTGGCTGCTCACAAGTCAGGAAAGGGCTATAAGGCCATATCTAAATGTTTTCAAGTTTCAGTGGCTACAGTGCAAAGTGTTATTAAAAAATACAAGACGTTCCACACTGTGGAAAATCTCAGAGGACGTGGTCGGAAGCCAAAAGTGACACCTGTGCTGGCCAGGAGGATAGTGAGAGAGGTGAAGAAGAATCCAAGGATCACCACCAAGGCCATCCTAGTGAATCTGGGCTCTGCTGGTGGCAACGTCTCAAGGCAGACAGTCCAACGGACACTGCACACTGCTGGGTTCCATGGACGCAGACCAAGGAGGACGCCACTTCTCCAGATAAGGCACACAAAAGCCCGCTTGGCCTTTGCAAATGATCATCTGGACAAAGAAGAAGATTTCTGGTCTTCTGTTTTATGGTCAGATGAAACAAAAATTTAATTGTTTGGCCACAATGATGTATCCTTCATTTGGCTTAGAAAAGGAGAAGCCTTCAACCCTAAGAACACCATCCCCACTGTCAAACATGGTGGTGGGAACCTAATGCTTTGGGGGTGTTTTTTAGCCAATGCACCAGGGAACCTAATCACACTAAACGGCACCATGAAAAAAGAGCAATACATCAAGATTCTCAACAACAACATCATGCAGTCTGCAGAGAAACTTGGCCTTAGGCACCAGTGGACATTTCAGCACGACAAGGACCCAAAACACACAGCAAAAGTGGTGAAGAAATGGTTAGCGGACAAAAACATTAACGTTTTGCAGTGGCCCAGCCAGAGTCCTGACTTGAATCCAATTGAGAATCTGTGGAGGGAGATATAGATTAGGGTGATGGCAAGGACACCCTCCTGGAGACGTCCTGTCCTGTGTCTGCTGAAGAGAGTCAGTTAATCTCTATCTTTAAATGTGAAACTGTTTTTCTTCAGTGTTTTTACTGGCTAAAAACCTGTGGCTATCAACTGTGCCCGTATTCACAAAATATTTTATCTTACTACTAAGAGTTCTCCTAAATCACACTAAAAGTTTCTCACGAAAAGTTTTTAAAAGTTTATAGAAGTCCTCTTCACAAAGCTGCTGAGAGTACCACTTTGTTGCTATGGCTCATGTCAATTTCCATGGATGAGCTTGCTTGCAGGAATCAAAGTGATTGGTTGATGAGAGCCCACCTGTGCTGGTGAAAACACACATGCAACATCCCACAGTAATGATAATAATTTTAAAAAACCCTAACCCTAAGAAAACGCCAGGAGGACCAGGAAAATCGAAACTGCCACCAGAACCTGAGGGTGATCGGCATACCCAAGGGGGCTGAAATCTCATAACCGACTGCATTCATGGCGAGTTTCCTCTCCAAGGTCCTGGGTAGTGATATACCGAACCCTCTGGTGTTGGATTATGCACATCGATCATCAGCCCCCAAACCTAAATCCGGGGAGCATACTCGACGGATGATAGTACGGATGCACTATTATTCAGACAAAGAGAAGATTCTTCAGGTGTCCAAACAATGAGGTGCGTTGACCTTCAGGGAGGCCAAAGTCCACATATTCCCAGATACAACTAAGCTGAGCTGTCTACTGCATATAATGTGGTCAAGTCCAAGCTAAAGAAGGCTGGCATCACCTATGGTCTCTATCATCCAGCAGAGCTGCATCTTACTTTCAACAGAAAGTTGTATTCTTTCAAGACACCAGCCGAAGCCAAAGATTTCTTTAACAAGACAATCCTCCATGGAATAAATAACTTGGACCCACTTTTATTTAATTTTCGCTGTATGGGCTATCTAGCTGGTTTGCAAAGTAAAATGGATGTTACGAACTGGAACAGCCATTCAGGAGGAGTAATGTGAGTAGCTTATAGACGAATCTGTTATAAGGTAATGTTGGACCAGATGGACCAGGAAGCAGGCAGAGTTAGAGGCCACAAAACCTATAAGTTGTAAATACCTGTAGAAATGGGATTTATGAAGATTACATTTCTGTGCTAACTGTACAAAAAACGCAAACCTGTTTCCGATGTAGAGCTCATATAGTGCAGCAATTCCATTTGCATTTCCATTTCCATTCGACCAGATATCAAAAGCCTCATCCATCACTGATGGGGTAAACGTATGATTGTTTATTACCGGTGCAGCATAAGAAAGGTCAGTGAGATCAAAGGACCGTCTGAACTGGTTCCAGGTTTTGACTGAATAGATAACAACTGGATTAGAGGTGAAGTTTGAAATAGGCCAATTAAACGGTAATGTGGAACATAATAAAGCTACTGGGGTAGTAGACCCAATGGATTCTCTCTCCAACACCACCCATTCAGGACTATGGTGTTACTGATGTCTGTGACATCATTCCCCATCCAATACAACAATGCTCTTGTATTGGCAGCCCAGTGGTAGTACATAAAATTTGGAAGTGCCATACCTCCCATTGTACAAGGCCTCTGCAATATGTTTTTATTGATCCTGGGTGGTTTATTATGCCATAATGATGATATCTGACTATTCAAATTGGAAAAAAAAGATTTTGCCAAAAAGATAGGAAGACACTGGAAAAAATAAATAAATTTAGGGAGCACATTCATCTTAATTATATTGCTCCTACCCCCAAAGGAGAGAGGCAGGGGGTCCCAGTGCTCAAGGTCATGCTTAAGATCGGATAACAGGGGTTGATAGTTAGCCTTATAGAGATCTTTGTGGTCACGTGTAATCCATATACTTACATACTTGAATTTTCTAGAGCTGATTTTAAAGGGAGCTGACCCAAAATGCATCTCATCCACAGAGATAATAGGCATATATTCACTTATGAAAGTTAACTTTATATTCAGATATTCTTTCAAACTTTGCAAGAAAAACCAGTAATTCAGGAAAACTTGAGAGGGCATCCGTTATAAACAATGACGTGTCATTTATGCAGATGACATAAATGGCATGTGAAACTTTATGCTCTGAACCAGCTGGGTGAATCCCCTTGATAGAAGTGCTCTGTCTCAGAGCTAGTGCCAGCAGCTCAAGTGCAACAGCAAACAGGAGCGGTGAAAGAGGGCATCCCTGCCTCTTACCCCATTTGAGTTCAAAGTAGATGGATAGGTTGTTATTGGTGCGTACTGCAGCTACTGGAAGACTATACAGAATTTTAATCCAGGATATGAGTTTAATGCCGAGATTTAAAACTTCTAGGGTCTTGAAAAGATAGTCCCACTCCACCCAAACGCTTTTTCATCGTCGAGTGAAAGTAACACGTCAATATTCCCAGATTGAGGTGGAGAGGGACCATAAAAGATATTAAATAATCACCTAATGTTGACATAGGAGTAACGATATTTTATAAATCCTGTCTGATCTGATCCAATAATAGAGGGGATAATCTTTTCAAAGCAGTGTACCAGAATCTTTGGCATCTGTATTCAACAGCGAGACAGGGTGGTATGAGCTGCAATTAACAGGGTTTTTATCCTTTTTAAGTAACAGAGAGATAACTGCTTGACGCATGGTTGGACTGTGAGGCAAAAGATTCTTAAAATACCAACAATAACAGAAGGGAGAGTTGGTTTGAGAATTTTTTTTTAAATTTGGTTTGAAAACCATCTGGCCCTGGATATTTGCCACTTTGCATGGCTCTAATCACCAAGGCTATCTCCACGACTGAAAAATCCCTCTCCAGCTCAGCAGAGAGTTCTGCATCTACAGAGGGCATGTTCAGGGTTTTAAAAAAGTCTTCTAGGGCAGAGGGATTTGGAGATGAATCTGAAGTATATAATAATTGATATAAATTTCTGAAACAAGAATTGATTTTTTCATTGTCAGTGCATTTTAGACCTTGTCCGTCATTAGCTAAGTACACATCTACTACACCATAAGTCTTTAGGAAGAGCTGAATAGAGTGTGCTGATTTGGACAGGGATGCCCTCTTAGAAGTACTCCGATCCAAAAAGGGAGAAAGCACACAGTTTTTGTTGCCACCAAGTATAAGATAATGTGTTGTCATATCTGGTAGACAAGAAAAAAAGCTGGAGAAGAATGTAGGATCATCCCAGTTTGGGGCATAAATACAGGCAAAAATAACTGCGAGCTTGTATAATTTTCATACCACAACGACATATTGCCCAGCTGGATCAGTTTACACATTTGATACTGTGAATGGAATCCACCTATATTTTCTCCACTTGCGCCAGCGTCTCTGTCCGCTCAGACTGCAGTGAAGCCGGGTAAATCCACACAACGGTCAGGAGTGTTGTCGTTTAACCAACTCTCTGTGAAACACATGAGACCAGACTCATGATATGCTCGCTGGTTCTTCACAAGTGCCTCCAGTTCATCACACTTCTGAGCCAAGGAGTTGACATTTCCCATGAGGATCGATGGTAGAAAAGGCTTATATCTTCATCTCCTAGCCTTTAGCTTAGCCCCGGCTCTGCATCCACGGTACGGCTTTCAGCTCAGCCGGTTTAACTCCATATCTGGTAAACTTAAAAGCCAGGAGTTCTTCCTTTGTATACATTATTTTCTCCATCGTCAGACGAAACGAAGACATACAATAAAAAACATCAATCGACAAAAAATATACTAATATATACAAATATATTGAAAAAAACTACGAACTATGCGGACTTACTGCCACTTGTTGCAAGCGCATCATTTGAATTACTTTATACCACTGAAGAATCACGGACATGAGTTACATTTAAAATCCATATATTAATATAATCCATCTGAATCTTCACTCATTTGTTCATAAAACTGCTTCAAATGTTCAAACTGGATTCAGCACTGGTAGATGCGTCTGTACAGTCTGTGCTGGGCTGTGTCTATGGAGACGTCATGTGGCGTGCCGTAAAAGTGTTGTAAAACATTCACATTCATCATTTGTAAACTGATTTGTTCAGTTCAGCATTCACAAAAAAATATGAACGTGTTCAAAGTTTATTGAACACATTCATGCACAAAACTGCCGGTAAACTTATTTCCGTAAATCCTTTGCCATCTGCGCACCTCTATGGGGCTAATCCACTTCAAGGTTATGTTAAAAAAAATGTTTGCTGTTGCATAATTTGGGATGAACTTTACAAGTTCCAATTAAAATAGAAATTCAGTGGGAGCTCGTGTTAAGCACAACTCACTCCATTGCGGCCAAGCTGAATGTAAGTTTTGGTATTAGAATTAAATTCTCCTGGGCTGACACAACCCTTATCATACAGATGCTATTTCTCAGTGTTTGTATTATTAATGTGGGATGTTGCGCATGCGTTTTCACTGGCACACTGAAACACAGTTTCACCGGTCTTTCATCAACCAATCGCTGTGGTTCATGCAAGCAAGCTTGTCCATGAAAACTGACGTTAGCCATAGCAATGGAGTCGCAGTCTTAGCTTTGGAGTTTTGCGTTTCCTTAGTAAAAGTTAGCCTCAGCAGTTTTGTGAAGAGGACTTCTATAATCTTTTTAAAAACTTTTAGTAAGAAACTTTTAGTGTGATTTAGGAGTATTCTTAGTGGTAAGATAAAATGCCTTTTGAATACCTGCCCTGGTTTACAAGTCAGACCACATGTGAAAACAACTACTCCTCACAGCCTTATTGGAAACAATAACTCATCCACATGTATGAAAATTAAGTAAGTGCATATAAAAACATGCAAAAGGATCCAATACATGCCTTAACAATGGCAGCTTTGGACTTAGTTGAAATAACGAATGGCAGAATTAGAACAGGTTGGCTACTTAGAGACCACACAGATTTTTTGGGCCCATGATGACGACTGACTTATTAGTGGTTTAAGATTTCCTAGAGCAATCCTCTTCGAACCATGCTGAGTTGGGTCCAGCTCCAGGTCTCACTGCGCCATAAAAAATAATTATCGCAAAATTACACTGGTTAAACAACACGAGATTTGAACTGTGATGTGCTCATCCTCCCCAAGTCAGACATTAACCACCTGATTTTATCTTTATCTTATCCATACACTTATTGATCCAGCTCAGACTAATACTGGTTCTTTTTTTAAAAAGAATACATTCAGAACAGATTGTGAATTGATTGTCCTGGTTTGTTTCTGCCAGTTGCTCAGTTTACAACAATCTGCCACATTTTAAGATTTGTGGTGAACTAAGATAATCAGTTAGATTTACATACAGACAGCTTTCGTTGTAGCCATTCCTAACAGTTCACTATTAGCTTAACCAGCACCATGTTGTTGTATGAAAGACACCGGGAGTCACTGGAGGAAACACATGAAAATATCTCTTTTGTGTTTGTTTCTTGTTGATCAAGTGGTTGGATAAAGTTCTTATTGGTCTTTTACTTTTATTGCACTTACTTCACCTGGTTCTGTGTCCGGTGCAGGCTCTGCCATGCTGTTTGCTCCATGTGTGTGTGTGTCTGTGTGTGTGTGTGTGTGAGAGAGAGAGAGCAGGGCAGAGGACAGAGAAGCAGTGCAACAATAGTTTATTTAGAAAATAAATATAGTTTAATTAATAATTAATTGTGACTGGCCGCCACAAGAAATCAATGTATGGTAAAGGACTCATCAAAATAAAATAGTAGACGACGTAAGACTGGTGAGGCTGAAGATAAGTCAGTGAATCAGCAGAGAGAAGCAGCAAAACTGCTTTATTCTTTATTGGATGGCTGATGAGACATACAGGAGATCAGCAGGAGATTCACCCAGGATTTGTTTGAAGCAGAGGTGTAACGGAACGCAGAACTCACATTTCAGTACATACCTCGGTTTTGAATTCACAATTTCTTTTCAGTGAAAAAAAGATTAATTTATTATGAATTCAACTTGTAAACATAAAGATGTAATTGTAAACTTGTAACCCAGTGACAAACGGGACATAATTTCAAACTGGATGACTTGTTGTTTCTCTAACACAAGAAATGCACATTTCTTAAAACTTGAAATACTTGTCAGTATGGTTTGTCATTAGTTGCACCAACAATACTACTACAATAATACTACTAAAAACCAACATTAGATGTTAGTCTCCAGCCTAAAAGAAAAGTTGCGAGCTTGGCATCGAACCGCATCGCGTTACGCGTCAGAGCTGTCTCCAGCGGTGGAAAGCCACACCAAAATTTACTTGTGTTTTGCTTCTTTTCTTTGCCGTTTAACATGGTTTCTTGTCAGGAGCGCAGATAAAAGAGGATGGAGATAAAGATCGCTCTCTAGGAGCTTCAGCCATATCTGTGTAAAGTAAGACCTTGAAGACCTTCATGGTGACTGGTTTTTGCTCTTTACAAAAGAATCAACTGATTTCTATGTTGGATGTCTACAATCTTACGCAGGTTGTGGCTCAGCCTAAATGAACTTCTACAGTTATGGATGGTGTTAATACCATGAACATACATGAGCTGTGTTCACAGGCAGCATCAGTGGTGGTGTTTCCACAGGACAGCTTACTGCAGGTCTGTTCGAGGTCGTTCAGGTATTCATCCCTGAAGAATGTTTTGAACAAACAAAAAATCATAGCTCTGTTAATGATTGAAAAAAAACTTTATGTGTTAGGAAGCCAAACAAATCCCAAAAGAATGTGAAGGTCAGTTTACCACCAGGTCAGATGACGTCATTAATTATTTTAACTTCTTTAACAACAAAGTAGATTGTTAACAATACTAGGAGAGATAAACATGATGTAACACAGCTATGTCTCAGATGACACCTCCTAGTAAACATAACCTGGCTGCTGTGCAAACCACATTTTTAATACTGTAGATGCTTGGGAGCTGATCAGAGCTTTGGAAGAGTCTCAGATCAAACCTTCACCTGAAGAGAGAACAGCTGGTTTTATTGGCAGGAAATGTGGACCCATCAGTATACCTGCTGTTACAGATCTCATACTGAAACCATAGTTTTTATAAAGGTCAATAATTTATTTGAAGTGTTGATCCATAAGAAGATATATTTAAACCATCAACCAACCACCAATCTTCTCTCAGGCTTCTACCTGCAGCTCTAGTTACAACAGGTTGGTGAGCCAATCAAAAGAGAGGAGGCTCTGAGCCTCTCTTCCAATTGGCTATCTGTTTTCTGAGCAATAAAATAAAAATATAGCAGATTTCAGGTAAACACTCAGGTTGTGTCCAAAAACTCATCATTCACTCCTCCCTACTCACTATCCAGGGAGTTCTATGTAGAGGACGATAGAGTGAGCTCATCAGTAAAATGGAAACTGACTGACTCTGACTCTCTTCACCGTTTTTCTGTCTTTCAGTGCAAGCACAATGCATGATGGTATATATTGCTTGGTTAGTGACCATTGGTTTTTCACTACTTTTCATGATGCATTGTGGGATTATGAGTCCACTATATAGTGTATAATAATTCTCACTATAGATTCGGACAGCACTACAAAATGGAGAACTCCCTACATAGTGGGCTATATGAGTAGTGATTGATTTTGGACACAGCCTCAGAAAGACCAAATCCTGTAAGGTTTGATGGAGGGTCCAGGCTTGGGGCGTGGCTGAGGGCTGTGACTGCTTTGTCGTGTCTTTCCGGAGTTCCTGATGGTTGGTTTTAAGGCTCAATTTCTGAATTCAAGCTGTGTGCATTTGAGTGCTTTAATACTTTCACAGTATTTATTTAGAAACTATACCTGCTTTATGATCAAACAACACATGGGCATCTACCTTTATACTATCTTTAATAACCTTAACCATCCTGTAGACAATTGTAGAGATAAACCTATACTGAACATAAACTGTTGTTCTTTTCTAGTGATTTAGGTTTGGTCATTTCGATAGTCACATAAAAAAAGTATAAAAAAGTATAATGTTATACTTACTCATATATATTTATAGCACTGCAGCATTGAACAATTTCAATGCATCAGTGACACATCATATAATTCTCATTATATCCTGTAATACTGTATCTGTGGATGAAAAAAGTCCTGATCCTTTCACTTGTTTTCAGTGCAGATTGGAAACAGTGATGATTGTTATTTCAAATCCGTCAAGACAAACTAAACCACCAGAGGGCAGCAGAGTGTCACTGGGCACTGCCTGAACTAAAGCCATCCTCACACACAAAGATCAAAATCATTTAAAAGCAAAGCAAGAGTCTTATTACTTAACAGCCTCTTAATAAGTCATAACAGCAAAACTTGGAGATTTCTGCTGTATCCAATACCAACTATCAGGGACAATAAAAAGGCATTTGTGAATGGATCTTCATTTCTCTGTAGTCTTGTGGACTACTCCTGTGCCCAGACGCTGCCTCCACCCAATCACCTAGCTCTTGTCCTTCCAATTAATTCTTACCCATGACCAGTCTCATCTTCTCCGACATGGCAAGACAGGGCCAGCCGTGATGGATGTGACATTAACGGGAAATGAAGCCGGGGAGATGGGACGCCCCAGTCCAATAGTGGCATTTGTCACTGCCCTGGTCATGCAGATTGGGCCAGCCTTGCTCACTGACTAAGATTAATGATGACGGTGGCCCTGTCTCCCTGTGTGGCTTCTCTGAGCACAGCATAGTTTCCAAACATGACCCATCTCATATAAATCCCACACAGATCAACCTTCAGCAGGCACCCTGCCATGTAAATATGGGCTCCTATTGCATCGCTCCCTGTCAGACTTGTGTGTGAGTGGTGAGGGGAGTGTGTTGGTTTTAATGAATTCATTGAGAAATACTGGATTCAGTGTGGTAATTATACCTGAATGATATTGTGAGAGTAAAAATACTGACAGCTTGATTAAAGGTGTGTTATGAAGCAGCTGCTGAGTATTTGGATTGGTGTACAATTTAGTGGGAGGACCACTTTCTGTTTTGTAATAAAGAAATAGAATAACCTTAAGCATCATGCACTGCTGCACAGAAAATGGCTTTTCCTCGACAGATGAGGTAGTTGGGGCAGGCTCAGATGGATGGGGGATTGGGCAGGTTGTATTAGACTTCAGGGATGCAGCACATTCCCCTGGTCATCCATCATCCGCTGACACATCCACTTATATCGGCTCCACACACACATACATACAGAGGTAATCCTCTGTCTGATCAGCAGCCTGGCAATTCCTACACAACACGTCTGCCTTTGTCTGTGTCTGTATATGTGTATGTGATCTGTCTCTCCCTCTGTCTGTGTCTGTGATCTGTTTCTGCCCCTGTCTCTGCCTGTGTCTGTGATCTTTCTCTGCTTCTGTCGTCCCCTCAGTCTGTGTCTGTATCTGTGTCTGTGATCTGTCCCTGCCTCTGTCTTTGCCTCTGTCTGTGCTTCATCTGTGATCTGCTTCTGCCTCTGTCTGAGTCTGTTATCTGTGTCTTTGCTCTGTCTCTGCTGGTGATCTGTGTCTGTGCTCTGTCTGTGCCTGTGTCTGTCATCTGTCCCTGCCTCTGTCTGTGCTGTGTCTTTGTCTGTCATCTGTCCCTGCCTCTGTCTGTGCTGTGCCTGTGTCTCTGCTCTGTCCCTGCCTCTGTCTGTGATGACAGAAATATTAAACCAAAATTAAAACTATATTTGTTTTCAAGATGTCTGGGTTTGTTGTGAAACATCATAATTTTTGTTTTACATCCAGAGCCCAGTTATGACAGTCCTGCTCCAGGATGGTCAGGTTATGTTGAAGACCATCAATGGTTGGGGATAATAGAATTAGGTCATCTGCATAAAGCAGGTATCTAATCTCTGTGTCCAAGAATGTGAGGCACGTAGCTGGTAATCGGTCCAACTGCTCTGCAAGTTCACTAATATACATGCTGAACAATGTAGGACTTAAACAGCATCCACTCTTTACATGCGTACAGTATTCTGTAGCACTGCTTGGACGGGAGAAGTTGGAACAGTTTGTGCCCAGGGTGAGATGGATCTGTGGTGATGTTTCCTGCCCGTTACCTCACTCTGGAGGTGTATAAGTCCAAGATGGAGGGCAGTTTAGCACCAATGACCTTCTCTGCAGTATTGATTGTCCTTTGTAGCCTGTTCCTGTCCTGATTCATTGCTGAACCAAACCAAATGGTGATAGAAGTGCAGAGAACAGACTGGATTATTGCAGTGTGTGGATCAACAGCTCCTGAGGCAGGTTGAACTTCCTGAGCTGGTGCAGGAAGTACATCCTCTCCTGGGCTTTTTTGATGATGGTGTCTATGATGTGTGTCCACTTCAGGTCCTAGGAGATACTGGATCTCAGAAACTTGAATGTCTCCACAGCAGACACAGTGTTGTTGTGTATGGTAATGGGGGGCATGATGGGGGCTCTTCCTGAAGTCTGTAATCTCTACAGCCTTGAGTGTGTTTAGCTCCAGGTTGTACTGACCACACCAGAGGACCAGTTGTTCCACTTCTCATCTGTATGCAGACTCGTCACCCGTCTTGCATGAGGCCAATGACCGTTGTGTCATCTGCAAACTTCAGGAGTTTAACAGAGGTGTAGTTGTTGGTGTAGAGCGAGAAGAGCAGTGGGGAGGGCACACATCCCTGGGGGGCGCCAGTGCTGATTGTCCTGGTGGTTGATGTGATTCTCTCTAACCTCACCTGCTGCCTCCTGTCAGTCAGGAAGTTTGTGATCCACTAACAGGTGGAGGCTGACACAGTGAGCTGAGTTTGGAGCGGAGGACTTCTGGGATGATGGTGTTGAACGCCGAGCTGAGGTCCATGAACAGAATCCTTGCATAAGTCCATGGGGAGTCGAGGTGTTGCAGGAAGTCATGCAGTCCCATGTTAACTGAATCATCCACTGACCTGTTTGCCTGGTAGACAAATTGCACAGGGTCCATCATCAGACCTGTGATGTCCTTCAGATGGGTCAACACCAGTCTCTCAAAGGATTTCATGACCATGGATGTCAGGGCGACGGGCCTGAAGTCATTTAATCCTGAGATGGAGGACTTCTTGGGGACCAGGATGATTGTGGAGCATATGAGGCAGGAGAGGACTTCACCCAGATCCATTGATGTATTGAAGATCTGAGTGAAAAAGGGGCCCAGCTCGTAAGCATAGGCCTTCAGGCAGGAGGGTGACATACCGTCTTGGCCTGGAGCCTTCCTAGTCTTCTGCCTCCTGAAGAGCTGGTACACATCCTCTTCACAGATCCTCAGTGCTGGTCGGGAGTGAGTGGGGAAGGGTAACGGTGGGGCAGGGGTTGCTGAAGGTTGTTTGATGTCAGAGCAGGTGATGGGTGTGAATGAGGGCTTCTCGAACCTGCAGTAGAAGACATTCAGCTTCTCGGCCAGTTGATAGGTTCTCTGCAATGAGGGGGGATGGTCTCCTGTTGTTGGTGATGTCGTGCAGACCTCTCCACACTGACTCTGGGTCTTTGGCTGAAAATATATTATTCAGCTTTTCAGTAAAGCACTTCTTTGCTACTTTGATCTCCTTTGTCAGTGTGTTCCTGACCTGGTTTTAAAGGAGTCTGTCCCCTCTTCTGTAGGCCTCGGCCAAGGAGCAACATGTCCCAGAACTGACCCTGGTCTACTCCATCTTCAATCTCCTGCAGTGCTTCATTGGTGTGGTGGAGTTTCTTTTGTCTAATGGTCTGTTTGTACTGATTTAGAGTTTCAAAGTATTAATGTTGTATAGTTGGCTTGTATTAGCATCTGTGTTTTAGATTTGACAGCTGTCTTAAGTGTTTTCTCATTTCTTTAAATTCACTGTCAAACTATTTGTTTTCAGAGGTTTTTTGTTTCTTGTTTTGATGGGGGTGTTTCTTTCATTTTACAAGTTTTGCATTCAATGCAGCTTTTTTGGAAGATATGGTTCATGTCTTTTGTTGCTGTATTAACACCATCAGGGTTACTTTGATAGTATGAATGTGTTGATTTTATGTTTAATTTAATTTGAATTAAAAAATTTTACGAATTGTTCAGCACTGTTTGGAGCCCATCTGTATGACTGGTGTAGATCGTACAGTTTACTGGGCTGTTTCCTCAAGTAAATATTTATCTGGCTGTGATCTGAGAGGGGGCTCGGTGCCCTGACAGTGAAAGCACTGAATGAGGAGGGGTCCATGTCTGAGATGACATAGTCAACTGCGTTTCTCCCAAGAGCTGAACAGTAGGTGAAACGTCCCAAACGGCCCCCTCTGATCCTGCCATTTAAGATAAACAGACATGAGGCTCTGTAGAGATGCACTAACTCCTTCCCATTTCTGTTTATTGTTTTGTCAGGATTGTTCCTTATGGTTGTGGATGAGGAGGTCAAAAGTGACTGTGGGAATATATGTTTATCTTCTGTGTGCTCTATACAGTCAGGTTCTGAGCCTGTTTGTGCATTAAAGTCCCCACACTGAAGTCTTTTGCCTTGGGCTTGAAAGTGACATATTACATTGTGAAGAGAGCTATTGAACTATTCCTCAGAGTATGGTGACTCTGATGGAGGGGTGTATATTGCACAGGATATACATCTTCCTCACAAATGCCCGTGTGTTTATTCATTCATTATTAGCCAAATTTGGTTTTTGCTTTGTTTTATGGTTGTGATGTGTTTAGTGAGATCAGCATTGCGCCAGATCACTATTCCAGTCTCTACCACGATGAACTGTGTTCAGTTTAACTGAGGCCACAGTGATTTCATAGCAGCCTGAGGGACACTGTGTAACTGAATCAGATCGACACCATGATTCTAAAAGAATCGCAATATCAATATTCTTTATGTTATTCAAGAAATCAGGGTCTGTTGTCTTAAGACCAAAAGTGTTAGAATACAAACACTGAATATTCCAAAAGCTTATTGTGAAAGATTTCATTAGTGACAAAAGGCATATTTAACCAAAACATGAACAAAACAAAACAGATGAAAAAGCAAAAAACCAATCTGCTGCTACTAAGAATCATTACATTTAAACCAACCTTGTGTGTGTGTGTGTGTGTGTGTGTGTGTGTGTGTGTGTGTGTGTGTGTGTGTGTGTGTGTGTGTATTTTCTTTATCTAATGTGTCTCTGTACCTCGTGTCTGCAGTAACCTGTCACACAGATCGTGAAGCATCTCTTTGATTACCCCTATTTCAGACATTGGTGTACTGGGCAGTAGAGGGGGAGGATTGTTCATGATAGATGCCTAGGTCATCTGTTGGTGATGATAAGCGGGTCTTCTGTGGCTGGGTGGGGCCAGAGGGTGGGAAATAGGATGTTGGTGAAGCGCTGCAGGGGAACGTGGTGCTGCTTGAGGGCGTGGCTTCGCAGGGAGGTGGGAGGTAGAATTCCTCTGACTTGCTTGTTGGTGTCTGGGTGGTCTGTAGCTCCTGGGAGTAGCAGAGCTGTGTGGCTGTTGGGGTTGCTACCAAGGCAAATACCCAGTTCCTTGAGATTTCCATGTTGATCTTATGGATTACATGTGGACGGGTGTTTGTCCTGGGGAGACGGGTAGAAATAATCACCCTGCTGTCAGGGAACTCCCTGGAGGCCCTCTCAGCCACCTTGGTCATGGCCTCAACAGTGCCCAGGTGAAGTGTGTGGAGGTCATTGGTGTCTGTATGCACCCAGTGTGTCCTGTTGAAGCAGCTCCATGGCATGGCCTGTGTTCCAGCAGCGCTTTGCCGTGGTGTTGAGGCAGGGGAAGAGGCGTTTGGTATCGAAGTATTTTCCATGGAGTCCATGAGCAGGACCACCTGGGCTACTGGCTTGGCTGGGGGTTGGGTAGCAGGGAGGGAGTCTTTGTCAGGGGGGGAGTTTCTGGATGTCAGAGCTGGATAGGTGGGTAAAGGCTGTGGGGAGGGGGGAGTTGCCAGTGTTGGAGGGAGCTGGTGGTTTGGCAGCAGGAGAAAAGGAAGGTGTTTGGATAGCGATGTGTGTCATTGGGTGGAGATACATGACAGCTGTTCTCCTGGAGGTGCTCCCTCATCTCCTGCAGCTCTCTGCTGAAGCTCAAGTCTTGATACGCTGCATCCTTCTTTATTTTCGGAGTGGGAGCTTGTAGGGTGGTGTTCTCCTCCTTCAACTCACGTACAGCCTGTGTCAGCTGTCTGAGTCTCCTCTGGGTCTCTTTCAGCTCTGCAGTGGTGTCCTGGTTGATCCTACTCAGCTCTGCTATTACCTTCCGACTGTCTTGCTTTAGCTGTTAGAGCTCATGTCTCAGCTGTTGGGTAGTATCAGAGTCAGCTTGCTTGGCCAAAGTGAGCTCTCTGAACTCCAGCTCCAGGAGGGAGAGGCTCTCTCTTAGTTGTTGGAGGAGTCTGGGGGGTGTTGGAGGAGTAGAGCCAGACTGATTGGTTGATAGTTTCAGGTCTGCCTCCTCTTCCTGCTCTGAGGCTGTGTCTCCTGTTACATCGCTGCTGCAGGTACTGGGTCGGCCTCTCTCAGCTTCTGCCTTCATCCTGGGGAAGACTTCCTCCAAAGACTTGAGGCTTGCTTCATTTCCCTGGACTAGCATTGTACATTTTTTACTGTAGTAGGTAAAAGTGAGCAGAGTGTTGTCTGTGTCAAGGGTTTCATCCTGACACACAGTTAAGTGGCCACCACGACCGATTTAGCTATTCTTTTTCAGTTAGCTTTTTTTTAAATATATTTTAGTAGATAGATGTTTAGATGTGTTTTACTTCTGTCAGTGTTGAAGATGAAGTGTCTTTGTTTTCAGATGCTTTTCTTGTTTTTTTCAGCCTGTTTTCTTACCTCATGTCCAGGTTTGGTGTCAGGCTAGCAGGGTAGTTTGTTTGCTCCTTGCATTTTGTTATGTTTAAATGTGCTGAGAACTTCTCTTTTTGGTGATAAAAAAAGATACTTTTGTTGCTGTTTTTCTTCTTTTTTCAATCTTTGCACCTTTATGTTGCTTTACCTTGATTTTCGGTTTCCTCTGTTTCGTTTATTCAGCCAAAAGTTGAGGACATTTGAGGAATTCATTTTGTCTGTGACTTCTCTCTCACCATGGAACTCTCGCACGCCCAAATCAGACCCAGCTGGAGTTGAACTCTGTCTCCCTGAAAATCATATCATCTTATCACACTTGTATTTTTAAATCCTCCAGTACCCCTAACAACATATGGGTCTTGATGAGTAATTCTGTAGACTACAAAGAGAGATATTTGAGGTGATTTCTACACCTAACCAATTGCGCTGTGAATTACTATGGTTACGGTGACACAAAATCATTAATGTAATTGTGACTCAATATTGTTTTATAGTAATATAATTTTACATTTTTGGTGAACATGATTACACAAAGAGGAAGCCTCCTCCATGAAGAAATATAATTATATATGTTAAACAGGTCTGTGCACACAGGATAAAGTCTGACCATCAGAGTACAGTTTGTCTGCATAACAATAGTCCTTGATCTGAGATAATGTAGGTTTGATTTCTGTATAACATTACAACTACAGGAGCTAGTGATGACATTAGTTTTTGTTGGCCACTTTATTAATTTTGTACTTTGTTACAATTGTTAGACTTTGCAGATGACCCTGTGAGTGTTGAGAATACCCTTGGGTTTAACATTGTTTAACCAAGTTTAACCATCCAGATCAAACTGTGATGTGTTGTAAGACTATTTCATTTATATAAATTATTTGTCTTGTTTAAGCTTGAAGATGGACTAGTATAAGTCTAGCCAGTAAGAATCAGCTTTGTCCATTTCTCCCCGGATACTGCGTTAGTAGTATATGTGTGTGTGTGTGCGTGTGTGTGTGTGTGCATGTGTGAATGAGCCTGGCTGTGTGTTTGTGTGTGTGTGTGGGGCTGTGTTAATAAACGTCACAGAGATCAAATTCTGTAAGTTTCTGTGCTTAGGTAGTCTTTTTACAAAACAGCACAAATTTGTCTACTACCTAGGAAGCAATGATGTGTAAAGACTGAAATATGTGGCCAGAAGGATGAGTTATACTGAATTTTTTCAGAGGAGTTCTTCTTCTTCTTCTGCTCTAGCTGTGATGTCATCCACTCTAGCTCTGAACATTCTGTGCAATACACACCCATTATAAAATCTGAAAGAAGTGGTCTAAAACTGACAAACACAAAAACTGCGATATTGTGAAAACCGTAATAGCTGTCAAAATACTGATGTAACCCAAAAGAGTCTCAAGTCTTGTGGCCCATTTAACATTTCATCATTTTTCTACGTTGAAGTATGATGCAGCAGTAGAGCTCCAAAGAGGGCTGGGTGTGATCGTTTTGAAGACATCTCCCTATCATTCTCTATGGGAATTTTTTCTCCTTTTATCGCCATTTATGTCACCATGGTTACTAGAATCGCTAAGAAAAGTCATAGCACACCATTCCTGATCGAGCCACACATATTGATAAATACATTGTCTGGGTTTTGTCAAAGCTGCCGAAGAAGCTGAAGATGAATAAGTCGAACTAGAAAATGCATTTCCTTTGGAGAATGCGTGTTTTAAAGCAAAAGTTGAGGTTAGCTGAAAGTATGCTTAAGTAGTTGAATTTCAAAAACATTGAAGTTTTGAAGGATTGATTGAACATCGTCTCCATTCACTTACACTGTAAAAATAGCAGAAAAAGCGTATCATTTCAAAAATTATGAATAGTATCAAAAAGTTTAAGGTAAGCATACATCTCCTGAGGAAGCTGAACGTTTTCATAGCTGAATGATTTATGTATCACAAAGTATGCAGGGAGTAGTTAACAACAAAGGAATGTAAAAGGAGGATCTCGAGTATCGCACTAGACAATGCAATTTCCAAAGGAATTGAGTTGGGATTGGTGCTTCTGCCCAAGCTGAAGCTAAACTGCGATGCTGGCTGCTGAGATAAATCTGATAATGAGCTTCATTGTTAAATGCCAGCAAATAACAATTAAAATGGAGCTGCAACTAACTCTGTCTGCCTCACGGTTGTGTGCCTCCTCCACTACACACTAGTTTCAGAATACATCCCTGTTCATCCAGAATCATATAAAATATTAACCATTTGTGTAAAATTTTCTCATAAGTGCCATGTGAAGTCTTAAGTTATGACTAAAATGTTTATTCTGAGGTCACTGTGACCTTGACCTTTGACCTTTGACCACCAAAATCTAACCAGTTTGTCCTTGAGTCCAAGTGAACACTTTTTTACCAAATTTGAAGAAATTACCTCAAGGTTTTACAGAGATAATATGTTCACAATGCCAAAACTGTGTATTTTGAGGTCACCATGCCTTTGAACTTTGACTTTTGACCTCTAAACTCTAATCAATTCATCCATGAGTTGAAGTGAACAATTGTGCCAAATTTTAAGAAATTCCCTCAAGGCGTTACTAAGATATTGCATTCTGAACACCAAAACCGCATTTTTTGAGGTCACCAAACCTTTGACTTTTAACATTTGGCCCCCAAAGTCTAATCAGTTCATCCTTGAGTCGTAGCAAATGTTTGTGCCAAATTTGAAGTTCCCTCAAGGCATTACTAATGTCCACGACAAATGTCCATATGGATGGACGGACAACCTGAAGACAGTATGTCTCCGGCTATGGCTGTTGCCAGTGCGGAGGCATAAAAACTGCCAAATATCAGTAAAATGTTTTATAAACACCACAGACATCACAGAATTCATCTAATTAGCTGATCTGAATCAGTTGTGTATGTCCATCTGTACTCAGAGATTGCCACGGTGATCCTAAGTGCTCTATTCCGAGTGAGACATGGATTCAGCTGAGAGACACCTTTTAACCTCTGGCTTGCCAATAAAAGACTATTAAATCCTGTCAGCTAAACCTTTGTGTATTCTGAGAAAGGAGAATGCTGAAGGTAGTGACATAAAGTACTTGTCTATGGTGTCAAAAGTAACCTTAAAGTAATCCACCAATTAGAATATATGTAATGTGGAGTCAGTTAGAATGATAAACTGAAATTAACTGCCGAATGTTTCCTTAATAAAACTGTGTCTATCTGCCTGTCTGTCTGTGTGTACCTGGCTCCCTTTCTGCTTGTCTGCATGTCTCTTTATTTGCTTGTCTTTCTGTCTACTTGTCTGTGTGCCTCTCTGCTTGTCAACCTGTCGGTGTGCCATTCTGCTTGTCTGTCTATATGTATTTGTGTGTCAGTTAGAATGACAAACTCAATTAACTGCCGAATATTTTCTTTTCTTTTCTAAAACTTTGATTTACAAGAAAGGGTCACTTCTGCTTTTCTCAGGAAATCAGCTTCTGAATTTGTATTGCAGTCAATGGGAGAGGTGCAGGGTACTCCCATCACTTTGAGGCTGACTGTTCAAATTCTGTATGTATCTGTGCTTAGTTAGACATTTTCTACGAAAAAGCACAAATTTTCTACTAAATAGGAAGCCATGATGTGTGACGACTGAAATATGTGGCCAGAAAGACGAGTTACCCAGAATTTTTTTTATAGGAGTTCTAGAGCTTCTCCCACCTAGCGATGATTTCATCCACTTTAGCCTGGAACATTTGGCACAATATACACCCATTATAAACTCAAAAATGATCTGAAAAAAGCATGAAACTAAAACTGTCATAATTCAAAAACTGTACAAGATATCAAAATGTTCAATACAAGTTTAATAGCTGAAAGGCTTGAATACAGTTTAAAGTTTGAATGAAGTCTGTAGCTGAAAGTATGCTGTATTAGTTGAAGTTCAAAGAGGCTGAAGTTTTCAGGGATTTGAACATCATCTTAATTCATTTGAATGGTAAAAACGTCATAAAAAGCTTAATATTTCAAAAATGATTAATAATACAAATGAGAAAAGCAATAGCACGTTTTGATATTTGAATGGTCCTTGTAGCACAAAGTATGAACGACTAATTAGAGGCCAAACAAAGGTGGAAGATACATAAGAATAATAAAGATTTGAATAACAATAGTGTGAATGCTGACTTAGTATTCACACTAATAAGTATGCAGGATAGTAATATATGCCTTCAATGCTATTGCATTGCAGGCACATAATAATATAATATAATAAAATAATACTGCATACAGCAGTATTTACAAAAATGTCAAATTTATGTTTTAAAGCAATTATAACATTGATGTTAGTTTAGGAAGTTCCCTAGAAAGAATTATGCAATGTTTATATTATAGATATGTTTAGATTTAGATTATATTTAGACATCTATCTAAAACATTATAAATGTGTATATATAAATATATATATATATATGTGTGTACATGTGTACGGGCTATACATACAGAGTATATATAGCCCGTTTCCCACTGAATATATATATGTATATAATTAATTTACAGATTTATAAAACAACTGGTGAGATTCAGCAGAAACAGCTTTGGTCACAGTTGTGTTATAGTTAAGTTGAACAAACAGACAAACAAAGAGAAAACCCACAGTATCCCTGAGCTGGCTGCCACAGATACAGTTTGTATCTGTAGTAAAGTCCATTAAACAGATCATTATTCCCATTTTACTTTTACGTTGTAACAAAATATTAATCAAACTATTGTTTTCTCCTCCATATCTCTCCATGCAGATATTCTGGTACAACACATTACAATATCGTTACTATGAATACATTCAGCTTTTTCTCTGACTGATACATAGAAGACTCTGTCAACAGTTTCTCCAGAACAAAGTGTCTCAGAAGAGAAAAGTTGACATGATCCAGAGGGTTTCTATAAGTTTCTATTTTTTAACCACAAACATACATGTGATGTGAGAGGAGGCTGGAGCTCTCACTGCTGCTGCATATAAGGACTGATTGTCATTCATGAATATTTATGAATCTCTCATGCACGTGTCCAACCCTTCCCAGATGCTGGGGAGTGATCTGCCCTATACGCCCTCTGCTGTGAGGAGGAGCAGGTCTCCATGCTGCCATCACACAGACACACAAAGGAGAAGTTGCTCCATACCTGGGAGTTTTAAAGACACAGGGTTCATTGTGTAGGGGCAGGGGGTGACTGTGACCCTTATTTACCACTTCATCTTGGCGCAACCTTAGTGCATGGGCTAACCAGGGTTGTCTCGTGAGGCTCTTTGGTTGGAGGCTCAACCAGGCTTGACCAGCAGTATTGTTGGTTTTCACAGCACCTCAGCCTAACTGATCTGGACTAGAACAGGTGACTGTTTCTTGATTTAATTTAGGAGGTCAGATGGTGTTAAGATGGAGGAAATCTGTTTTAAATTATAAAGTAATATTGTTTTCAGGACCCACTGACCCCACCCCCTGCTAGTTATGTATCTTTCCATGTTTGTTCCCCCATGACAAAACATAACCAGGCGTCATCTACTGAGCGAAGGTTCTAACTTAACAGAACTTCACTGTGCATCACTTCACCACAGTAAACTGTGAACTAGTAGAAACACTGTGGAAACAGAGCAGTAACAATGATAACTGTGTAATATCTGTGATGATTTAAAACACAATTAACGAATGTTCATCAACACATGATTTTTGTGGGTGCTCTTGTGTTGTTGTCATTTAGCCTCTTTGTGGTTATTATGTACCTGCAATGCAATAGCATTGAAGGCATATATTATTAGTCTGCATACTTATTAGTGTAAATGCTGAGGCAGTCACACTATTGTTATTCAAATCTTTATTATTATTATGTGCATGCAATGCAATAGCATTGAAGGCATATATTATTATTCTGCATACTTATTATATTATATAGTTATTCAAATCTTTATATTTTCATATTATTATTCTTACTTCTTCCGCCTTTCTACAGTCTCTAACTACTCCTTCATACTGCAGCATACTTTCAGCTACAGACTTCATTCAAACTTTAAAATGTTCACAAGACATTCAGCTATTAAACTTGTATTCAACATTTTGATGTCTTGTAAAGTTTTTGAATTATCAGTTTTAGTTTCATGCTTTTTAAGATCATTCTTAAGTTTATAATGGGTGTGTATTGCACAAAATGTTCAGGGCTAGAGTGGATGACATCATCGCTAGAGTGGGAGAAGATCTAAAATTTGTCCGAAAAAAATCTGTGTAACTCTTCCTTACGGCCACATATTTCGATCTTGTTACATAATTTCTTCCTCATCAGTTGACAAATTCATCCTTAAGCACAGCGACTAATAGAATTTAAACTGTCAGCCTCAATCTGATAGGAGTACCCTCCAACTGTCCTGCAATACAAATCAGGAGCTTATTTTGGGAGAAAACCAGAACTGACCGTTTTTTGAAAGACGCTCCTATTTCAACATTTTGAAACATCAAAACTACATAGAGATGTGCAGTTGAGTCTTGTGGCACTGACCATGTGACCGTTTTGTATCAAATGGTAGGAGTTTGATAGGTTCGCTGACCCTTTTCGCCCATAGATTTGTATGAGCTCTGTGTTTTCAACAGCCAAACTCTCTCTCTTACACCCCCCCCCCCCCCCCCCCCCCCCCCCCCCCCCCAACACCACCCACCACACACCCACACACACACACACACACACACACACACACACACCCACACACACAAACGCACATAGAAAGGTAGACAGACAGGCAGGCAGATAGACACAGTTTCAAAATGTTTCTAAAATTTGAAAACATTTGGCTGTTAATTTTAGTTTTCAATCTAACTTACTCCACATTACATATATTCTAATTGGTGAATTACCTTTGGAGCTCATTCTGACTGGTGGATTACCTTTAACCAGTGTTTTCCAGGCGCTACCTTTTTCAGAGATAAAGAAAGGTAGGCAGCCAGACAGACAGACAGACAGCTTTGTCACCATGTCAACCTCTAGAGGGAGGGGATACACAGCTAGGTACAATTACCTCATTAGAGACTCCTCTGATCTGTCGTGTTTATCAGTCACTTAAAGTTCGACATTTCTATCAAAGTCCCACTACAGACTGCACCAACAGTAAATAAAGAAAATGTTTTACACACCTCTAGACTGTTTTCACTGGAAATATGTTTCAGTCCAGTTGTAATAAGGAAGCAGTTGGCAGTTAATTTCAGTTTGTCATTCTAACAGACACAGAAACACACATACACAAATACAGACAAACAGAGAGGCACACTGACAGACAGATTGGCACTCAAACATACACACACACACAGACACATGCACACAAACAGATACACACGCACACACGCACACACACACACACACACACAGACACACACACAGAAAGCTTTTTACAAATTAGTAGTCATAGAGGGAGATACCAGATCAGACTGGACAGAACAGTAGATACACCAGCAGACATACTGAATTTAACCTCCAGGAGCTGATTTCAGGAGAAAACCAGAGCGGACTATTTTTTGTGACTCCCTCCTCTTTCTACATTTTTGGCTCTGAAAACACCAAAACCACATAGAGATGTTCAGGAGAATCTTGTAGAGCTGACCATGTGATAATTTTGCTGATATTACGTACCATTTTGTATTAAACGGCAGGAGTTTAGATAGATAGATAGATAGATAGATAGATAGATAGATAGATAGATAGATAGATAGATAGATAGATAGATACTTTATTTATCCCCTAAGGGAAATTCATGTGTCCATTAGCTCATTGTTGATAATAATAAAAATAATAAGACTGCAGCATAAAAAAGTAAACTGGCCAAAACTGATTGATAAAACATGTGCAGCATTTCACTGCAGACATCAAAGGACCTGAGCCTCCTGAGGAAAAAGAGCTGGCTTCTCTCCTTCCGGTATATGGCATCTGTGTTCAGGGACCAGTCCAGTTTACTGTCCAGGTACACACCTAGGTATTTATAAGTGTGTACCACCTCAATGTCCTTTCCTCGAATATTGACTGGCTGAAGGGTGGGCCTAGACCTCCAAAAGTCCATGACCATCTCCTTGGTCTTGGAGGTGTTCAGAAGGGGGCAGTTCTTGTCGCTCCATTCACTGAAGGCCATCGTCAGATCCCTGTACTCCTCTTCCTGCTCGTTCCTGACATGCACCACAATAGCTGTGTCATCCAATTATTTCTGGAGGTGGCAGGACTCAGAGTTGTATTTAAAGTCCGCCGTATACAGGGTGAACAGGAACAGAGCCAGAACAGTCCCCTGTGGAGCCTCAGTGCTGCTCATCACTGTCGCTGAGACAGAGTTACCAGGCCTGACGTACTGCGGTCGTCTTGTCAGGTAATCCACAATCCAGGACGAGAAGCAGGGATCCACCCCCATCCCTTCCAGCTTGTCTTTAAGGATGGGGGTTGGATGGTGTTAAATGCACTTGAAAAATCAAAGAACATAATCCTCATGTAACTACCTGGCTCATCCAAGTAAGAATGAGTCTGTTGGAGCATGTAAAGGACGGCATCATCCACTCCGATATGTTCTTTGTAAGCGAACTGTAGGGGGTCTAGTGCATGTTCAACCTGTGGCCTCAGAAGGTGGGGAAAGCAGCCGCTCCAGGGTCTTCATGATGTGTGATGTGAGGGCTACCGGTCTGTAGTCATTTATCTCAGCTGGTTGTCCTACTTTAGGTACCGGAACAGGACATGATGTTTTCCACTCCCTGTTTGAAGGCTTTAGTTGAAGATCCTCTGGGGAGGCTCAGCCAGCTGGGCTGCACAGTCCTTTAACAGCCTCAGACACACACCGTCCAGGCCTGTTGCCCTTCCAGGACGTAGCCTCTTGAGCTCCGCCCTTACTTTCTCCGCTGTAAAGGACAGGAGAATTGACCCCAGTGAGGAGGGAGTTGCAGCTTCAATGTCAGGTTGTAGAGGAGATACCGTAGGAGAAGCTGCAGCTGAAGCAGTGGGAGAGAGAACAGGTGAGGCTGTGTCAAACCTGTTGTAGAACATGTTGAACTCATTGGCCTTGTCCACATCACTTGATTAGTTTGAGTTTGTGAGGTTCGCTAAACTCTTTCTCCTATAGAATTGTGTGACCACTATGTCTTCCACAGTGAGACTCTCTCTCTCTCTTTTACACACACATGTAGACACGTGCACGCATACGCACACACACACACACACACACACACACACACACACACACACACCCAAACACCCACACACAGAGACACACAGAAACAGCCACACACACACACACACACACACACACACACACACACACCTACCAACAGACAGACACAGACACAGCTGCACTCACACACAAATACATACACAGACACACATGCACACACAAATGCACACAGCAATGTTCTGAAACCCACACTCACACAGACATATACACACACTAACCAACACACGGACACACACACACACACACACACACACACACACAGAGGGACACATACACAAACACAGACAGACAGAAAGCTGTTTACAAGTTAGTTACTCATAGAGAGAGATAACAGTTCAGACTGGACAGAACAACAGTAAATACAGCAGCAGACATATTGAATTTATTCTGTTCCACTGGTGTTATACTCTAGATTCTCCTTTTACTTTCCTTTGGTTGTGAACTACTCCTGTATACTTTGTGCTACATAAACCATTCAACTATCAAAACATTCAGCTTCTTCAGGAGATGTATCCTTTCCTTCAAGTTTTAATAGTATTCATCATTTTTGAAATAGTAAGCTTTTCCTGCAATTTTTTGTGAATGGACACGATGTTCAAATCCTCAAACTTTAAACTGTTCATAACACTTCCAGGTTTCAAGCGATTTTTTATCTTATTCATATCTTAAATTAAAGTTCCTACTATTTAGGATGCAGTTCATCTTTCTGTTACTACAAATGATTACTTCTTCACATTTTTAAGGCATTTTGTTCCTACTTCCACCTATGGCGCTAAAGAATTTGGCTTTCAAGCGTTTCAAAAACATGTTTCAGCTATCAGCTTTTTCAATTATAAGCTGCTGATTTTATTTAGATAATGATACTTTACTGTCGGGATTGACCATGAGATGGTTTTCTAATGTTAGCCAGCTAAAAGCTGATAGCTGACTTCAGCTCCCCCAGTTTAACATTTTGGCATTTTTAAAATTTTTTCTTTTCACTAATATTAGGCAAGCCGTTCACATGTTGATGTACTGACTTGCTGACATTAGTGTGGTGTCCCATCTCAGTTTCTGTTACTGGTAGAGTATATTGCTGCTCTGTATGAACACAGTTAATGTTGCTGTTTTCTAGAGTCTAACTATCTGCTGTACTCTGCTCCTTTTAGCGACTTTCACTAACTCAGCAGTTGTTTACATGCTATTCAGATCTGCTAGTTACTTTAGCTTTGCAGTTAGCACTAGTTTCTTTCTCTCTCCCTCTCTGTTGCTAGCTCGTTGTGGTTTTGTTGTAACTTCACTGTAGAGGATTGTGATATTTACTACATCTTCAGCAATGTCTGTTGTCTTTAGGCATAGCTCAATTCGCTAACCAGACTAAAATTTACTATAATTAATATCTATAATTATTAATGTTATTAGCTGCTATTTCTATTTTTATCAGTAGGAGCACTACAGTTAACATTACATTACTATTGCTGTTACTGCCGTTACTATCACTATTACTAATATTGCTATCATTGCATTCTTGTTCTTTTCCTCTGTGCTCTGTCTTGCTCTCTGTCTTGCTCTCTATTTCTCTCTCTATCTCTCCAACTCAACCGATCGAGGCAGATGGCCGCCCACCCTGAGTCCGGTTCTGCTCAAGGCTTCTGTCTCTTAAAAGGAAGTCTTTCCTTGCCACTGTCGCCTAGTGCTTTCTCTTGGTGGGAATTGTTGGGTCTCTGTAAATAATATTACAAAGAGAAGGTCTAGACCTGCTCTATTTGGAAAGCCTTGAGATAACTTATGTTGTTAGTTGGCGCTATACAAATAAATATTGACTTGACTTGACTTAACTAACCGGAGCTAACTGCGAACTCTGTCCTGCATCACCTGTCATGGTCTCAGCCTGGAGGCTCCAGGTTTTTGGTTTTTGGACTTTCTTGGTTGGGTTTTCTGTGTTTTGGGTTTCTGTTCTGGGTTTTGAGTGTTTCTGGTTTGGGTGTTTCTGGTTAGTTTAGTCTTCCCTGTCTTGTGCTCTGTTTCCCTGTGCACTTCCTGTTTTGTTTTGATAGTCATGTCACCCCAGTGTCTGAGTTCTAGTTTTGCTTCCTTTTGTTAATCATCCCTGATGTGTCCCACCTGTGTCTGCTTCCCCACCTGTTCTCCATTGTTAATCAGTTCCGTTCCTTTTAAAGAGCCCTTGTTCTGTCTTGTCTTTGTGGTATCATTGTTTGTTGGTTGTGAGGTTGAATGTGTGTTTCGGCGACTCATGTTTGGACTTTGGTTTTTTGGAATAAATTCTTTGACACTGCTACCTTCTCCGCATTTGGGTCCACCCCTTACCCCTACTTACCTCAAGCGCGTGACATCACCCAGTTTTGGTCTCATTCTGACATCTTTTACAGTTTTTGAGGAAGTGATGGGAGTACCCTTCACTTCTCCCATTGACTGCAATACAATTTCAGGAGAAGGTGTTACTGGGCAGAAATACAAAGCTGATTCTGGCTAATTAAACTCATTAATTCTTAGCCTTTTAGCTCAGGTATGAGAGCAACTCTACAATAAATCAGCACAGTGTATTTGTATGTACTTGTCTGTGCGTGTAGATGTGTGGTTCTTTGCATGTGTTTACATGTCTTTCTATGATTGTGAGGACAATTTTGGTTAAAAAAAAAAAAAAACAACTTCAAAGAACTTAAAAGGGCTGTTTGTGTGTTAAAAGACACAAACTCCATCACCATCATATGGATATTAACTGTATAAATGTCTCAACCTGGTAACACAAGCATTTTGGAGGGTCTATGGTAGACAGCTCTACTGCCACGCACAACAATACACATGCACATTGACAGACACACAGAAACAATCTTATTTACTTTTAATATTCACCTTTAAAAAGAACTTACTGGAGGTTCTGTAGCTCAACCGCTACACAAACACACACACACACACACACACACACACATATATGTGTATATATGTGTGTGTATATATATATATATATATATATATATATATATATATATATGTATATATATGTTGACAGACACAAACACCATCTCCACAAATTGGATTAACCTTCAAAATAAAAGTCTCAACATGGTAAGAGGGAATTATTGGCTCTTTTGTACAAAACCTTATGCAATTTATGCTGCTAAACACAGAAGCATGGACACTTTCAAAATAAGAGTCTCAAAAAGTTGAGAGGTAAGGTAGGTTATAAAAGTTCAATTTTAGAAGCTATCGTCTATATGGGGATATAGTGGTATAGCTTTATTGCAGATCAACTTCTGTACATGTGTGTATACATGGCTTGCTATGGTTGTGGGGGACATATTTGGGTTTAAACGATCAGTGTGAGGTTATTTTGGCCAGTTG
Organism: Seriola dumerili; assembly: GCF_002260705.1. NCBI lineage: Eukaryota > Metazoa > Chordata > Actinopteri > Carangiformes > Carangidae > Seriola > Seriola dumerili. Next base: position 209,672 of record NW_019174280.1, on the reverse strand, counting down.
TGACAGCTTCAAAAGGCTTTTTGAGGGACACCTGCAGTGACTGAGGTCAGTGTCAGGATACGTCTCTACGTCATAAATGAAACTGAAAGTAACGTCCAAGCAGCAGGCACATTCCAAATGTCTCCAGGAATTTTCTAGTTCCTGTGCTGCCATCAGGACAGTCACCGTGGAGCTCTCCATGGTGCTGGACATCTGCTCCTGACAGGTGTAACTGTCAGAACACAGTGACAATGAATGGAGCAAGCTCTGACTGAACTGGACTGAAATTCTTTAGCAGATCCATAGAGTGTTTGTTTAATTATTCTGTCACCTGACCCAGTTATTGGAGAAAAAAGGAGCTGACTCTGTTCAACCTGTCACTTCCTGGATGTGCAGAGCAGATCATCTCTCCCTGCTACATCCAGCCTGCTCTTGATACTCGACCAGGGCTGGGTATCTCCATCAGGGCAGTGAGGGGAGGAGCTAAGGGGGCTCTCAGGGGTGTAGCTTAGTATTCTTGACCCCTTTGTGGCAGGTAGATCGATCACTTGTTACCCAGTCAACATTACCCCGTGTGGTTGATTTGGCACATGTGCAGCCCAGAAAGAGGGGGGAGGACGCTGTCTCCAGTGGAGTTTGGGAGAAGGTAAACAGTGACGCCTGCCAAGAGGGCCCAAGGGAACAGGCCTAATGTGGCCGGGGTGGTGGAGCAGGGAGATCCTGCTCTGTCCCTGGGGGATATGAATGTTGATTAAACATGTGCTCAGCCTTAGATATTGAGTAATTGGACATGGAGCAAATGTCAATCGTTTGTTAATTTTAGTGTCGTGGGGGTTTATAGTCTGTGATCAGTGAATTGAGCCAGGCCGGGGGCTGATGAGGCATGACACACACACCCTGGCTTTTATAAGGCCACCTTCTGTGTCCTTGGTGGTGGTTAAAATACAACAACAATGTAACAATAATCTGAGTAAGAAGTGCTTGGTGTGTGTCTGTCTGCTACACCTCCAGAACTGAGGCAGCTCCCACATTTGTAGCTGTCAGGTGAGAGGATCAGTGTCAATAATTTTTACTTGAGGATGAACTCAGATGAAGAGCTCACAAACACCTGAACGTCAGCACCAAAGTTATTTGTCAGAGAAGGGTGATGGTCATGGTTAAATAATCCAAATTTGGTTGTGGCTAGTCTCCAGTGTTAATGTCATATGACATCATCTCTGTAATGTCACAGTATTTCCACTCCTGCCACACACTCACTGGAGGTTTACACAGTCAGGAAGGTAATTCCTAGGCTTTTGAAACAGTGACAGATCCTGTTGTTTGCTTCCTTCTGCTGGTTCTTATTTTGTAAGAGCTTCTATTGTGAAAGATGTGTCCAACCATGAATGCAACACAAAACTAAAACTATAAAGACTCAATATTAGCCTCACTCCTGTTGCTCTCAGGATGGCAGTGTTTGGTCCAGACTAAGATATTAAATGGATGAATTCTTGTACACACATCTAATTAAACTTTACTGACCCCTGACCTAAATACACATCAGCAGGTCAGTCATTCACCTCAAAACCTACTGAATGGATTTACACCAACACTGGTGCAGACGTTGATGAATGAATGTCTAGGTTCGGTTTCACAAAGACAGACTTTGACTGTGTCTTAGATATAACAAATAGTCAGACTTCAGATAGTCTGAGTCTAAATTTATCTATTGCAATTTATCTATCTTGACTGTATAAAGTTGGACTGTCAATTCAGGGTACAATGAATTCTGGGTAAATTAAGACATTTTTCAATGTAAAAAAAAAAAAAAAAAAATGGCAGTCTGAGAAAGCACATCCAACCTCTCAGCTCTGTTTACCCCAGCAGAAAATGTTTTGGAGGAATTTAATTGTTACAAGAGAGTATGAAGAAAGTAACAATAAAAAAAACTGCTTCAGTCTCTAAAAACCCTTTCCCTTCTGTTTGCTCACTCCATAACAATGTTAGCAAACCACAAATCATGAGCCATGTTTTCCTGTCTTTTGTTGTTGGGTGCTACTGGTCAGTGCAGGTGTCACTGATTGTTACCCTGGTAACATTGGTCTTATACCTGAGTTAGTCTGGGGGTAAGGTTTCTAATTGTTTTTGCTTAAAATGAGTCAGTCTTTATTTTTGCGAAACAGTCTGACTAACATTATACTGATATATGAGCAATGGACCAACACCACAGATCAATCTGAAATATCTTTGTGAAACTGGCCCCTGAAACTCTTAGATTCCTAGCTCTATCTGTGTTGAAGCCCAACTCTGTACAAAGCTTCATTTTTCATGCTAAGCTAGGCTTCACATGTCCAGGATTTATCACTGTAAAATCTGTGAACAGATGACATTGGTAGTAAGGTCACACACAGACTTCGGAAGAAAAAGTGCTTTTGTATGTAATATAAATTAATATAATTAATCCCAGGTGTGTTTAACACAATGGTGAACATGTAATGTGCTGTGTGTGTGTATTAACCCACCTGGATCACAGGAGACCCTGGGCCGTCATCCATCTTGAAACTCCACCTTTCAGGTGGAGATGAAGATGGAGGAACCACCAGTTCTCTGATTGGACTCTGCTTTGTGAGTGGACTGTCATTGTCCAATCAGATTCAGGTGTTAAAACTGGATCAAAATGTGTATTTGTAACTCCAGTGTCACACACAGTGTAGGAACTTTGAGCGCTCTGTATGTGTACGCACATGTTGTGTCTATGTGTGAACAGTCTCTTTTACAGGTTTACAAAGGTTCTTTAACAAATGTTGGGATATTTGTGAACATTAAATTACTCATGTATATATGTCAGGAGCTCTCCCTCTCTCTGTATCCTGAGGTCCACCAAACAAGAGAAGCTCTGCTCATCTGCTTCCACATTCTTCACGTTTCCATCCTCTGTATTTTCTCTGTGTGCTCTAGATGTGAACCCTGCGCTCACTTTATTTCTCCCAGTCCAATCTAATGAGCATTATCTCTGTCTGGGGATGCTGGCTGAGGTTCACCAGTCTCCTTTGTGTGGCTGGACAGGTGTCTAACCGAATGATGAATGACCCTGTTTCTCTGCACATAATTGGCTACTCGCTGTTTGGCCTCAGACTGGCTACATTTTTGCTGGGCAGCCACCTCCATCTGTCAATCACCAACCTGCTGCTGCTTGGCTGGATCTCTGATAGCTACGCTAATGCACAGTCCTCACACCCCATTGGCTGAACCTGTGCTGGTCCAAGCTAATCCATTAAAGCTCTGACAGTAATAATCTCCCCCCAAACACAGGGTTCCCAATGTGCTAAACGTTATTTGACCGTTCCTGTCACGTTGGTGCTGCCAGGCAAACCAGCAAGGTGATGGATGAACCTGGCCCCGGCCCGCTCATTCATCACCTGCTGGCTTGTGTTTGTGTGCTGTTTCAATAATTTCGAGGTTTCTGAGATTTTTGATTGGTTTCAATTAAGACGTGTCGTCCCTCCTTAGTGATACTGTTGAGCTGTGAAGCTGTTTCTTCATTCATCTGTAGGAACGGAGCAGATGGTTATGTGATGAGATACCAAGACCAGGACTGATACCAGACAGAGACCCTGATCAGAGGAACCAGGGGGCCACACCAGAGGGACCAGAGGAACCAGTTAGTTTGCCTAAGGTCATAAAACTGAACTGTTTCTGAATCTTGTTGCAGTTCTTTAAAAAATCTTAATGACCTGAGTTTTATATTTAATCTTAAAGAAATTTAAGTTGTCTACATTTAAATTTTTTTAAGTTTAATACCTAAACCCGACCTCTGCACTGAACTTTACACTGAGCTGCACTGAGAAACAAATGATTGGTCCTAAACAAGAAATAAATGTCTTAGACAGTTATAAAATGGAACTGCCTTATACACTGTTAAAAATCTTATGTTTCAAAACTTGTTCCTTGAAAATCATTGGTTCTTTCCATGATAGAACTTTCCAGGCAGATTGAGTTTTTACAGGTTCTTTTTGTGACCAAAATTTTTATTAGTTTTCACATTTTTCATGTCACAACATCAAGACTGATATAACATAATACTTCAGTCCAGAACATGACATTTACAACAAACAGAAGAGAATCATACAAACACAGACATAACAGAAAAGCACAAATAAATAAAATAAAATAAACAAAAATAAGGGAAATAAATATATTCAATCAAATAAATAAGGACATAAATAAATTTTAAACAGGAAAGTGTGTGTACACTGTATTGAAGGTTGTAGTCTTCCACTCTTTACATATCGAAAAATCAACAATAGGCCCCTGAGGCTGTGAGCCTGCATCACCACACTAGGATAAGTCAAGCTCGGCCAAGTCACTCATATTGTGACCACAACTTTCCGTCCATGAAAGTCCAGGCATCACTACCAGACACAGTAACCGGCTACCCGCTTGAGCATCAAGGTCCTCTAATAAGAGCTATATATTTACCCCACTTAGCATGATATATGTCTGGTCGGTTGACCATCCTATAGAGTTTTTACAGGTTCTAAAAATCCAATTGACTAATGTGACTGGACTTTTTATATTGTACATTTAGAATACATTTACGGTGCCTGTCATTTGCATGTATGACACAGACCTGGTCCACATATCAGTTTTGGTGTCTGTGGAGCTGAATATCTAAAACATTTCAGAACCTCTGGTTCGTCTGAGGTGTTTATTTTAGGGAGTAATTGTGAAACATGTCATCAGCATCAGATTGTCTCACCTTACGAGCAAATACACAGCCTGTGCACTCTGGAGCACATCCATTAACTGCACTGGTTTACTTTCTCTCTCAGCAGCTGTGGACAAACTGTTCTCTCATAGATTCACAGGCAGTCCTAAGACTTGTTTGAGATGCAGGTTAAAAAACAGCTGAACCCCACATGGTGTGTGTGCTGCTTGCTTATTATTTTACTTGACAAATCTAAAGTTGTTAGTCATACTTGCATTTAATGAGATAAATTACATTCTTGAGACTTAACCAGATAAACCTTTTTTTGCATCGAGGACATTGACCTTTAAAAAGGCTCATGAATATATTTTTCACCTCCATAGTTATTTTGCCAAGTTTGTCATTTTTGATTGGTTGAAGGTTTTAAGTGGGTGGGTCTTACCTAAGTGAAGTAGTGTGTGTGTGTGTGTGTGTGTGTGTGTGTTAGCCAGAACTAGTGATTGAACTAGTGATAACCCATAGAGGGCAGCACTGAGGTAACTATCACTGCAGTTTTCATTATGAGCATCAGGAGACTTTGATGAAACTGAACATGATGAAGATGTACATGTGTCATTTGTGTAGTTAACGTGAAAATTAATGACCTGTGGCAGTTTGGTGTACACATTTGTGTTATTGCTAACAAAAGGAAGAGGTCAAAAACATTAAATCCTATTGTTTACATAGTCAGACTGTGTGAGAGAAGAAATGAAGAAGTGTTTTAGAAGTTCAGAGTGGGTTACATCTACTCCCATAGACCTCTTTAACTTAACCGGAAACAATTCAAAAACAAGATATCAAAAGGCTGAATACAAGATCAATACAGTCTTATTACCTGTTTAAAACTGAATTGAAGTCTCTTGCTGATAGTCTGCAGAAGTTATTGAAATTCAAAGAGGAGAATGTTTTAGAGGATTTCAACATCATGTCCATTCTACAAAATACAACAAAAAAAGAAAAATAATGTCATTGTCCTGAAAAAGCTGAATGTTTTAACAGTTGAATGGTGTCTGTAGCTAAAGTATGCAGGAGTCTTTAGAGACAGAGAAGAAGAATAAGTAGAAATTGCATTTCCCTGAAGAAAATGCAGCATGAATGCTGAAAACTGAAGTAAATTGCTGAAAATGGCTTAGAAAATAGATGAAATGCTGAGTCAAAACCACTGTTAACCTACTACTATAAACTCAAAGGCTGCAAAAATCATAAAATTTTCTGCAATATTTCAAGAACTGTACAAAGTATCATACTCCTGGATGTCTTTGAAAGGCTTGTGACCCATTTAAAGCTGAAAGAAAACTAATAAAAAAAATAATATACTTGTCCTGAAAAAGCTGAACGTTTTAATAATTGAATGGTTTCTCCTGTAGCCATAGAATTTACTCATCTTTCTCATTCCTCTTCCTGTTTTCATAATTCATGGCATTGTAAGGTTGTTATACTGAAAACAGAGATATGTGAGTGTCACCATCTATTTAAACACATTACCAAAAATAAATAAATAAAACTCTAAACCATAAATGGAAAAGACTTTTAATCAAAGTGTAGAAGTCTGACAGGATCAAAGACATGAAGAGGCCAAGTTAAAGGCATAGTGTTAAGCTTTGTTATGGCGAGGCCATACAACTATTCTGCAAGTCTGTGGCTGGCCTGTGAGAATTATGTGATGCAAGTGGTCAGGGCACACTTCCTGTCTGAGATGAGCCTGTCAGGTCATTCGCCACCAGTGAGAGATTCTCACTGAGGATTGTAGAGCCTAATTTTTTCTAGCACGTCCACCCTTGACTTCATGAGTTGAAGCCTGAGCAGCTCTGAGGAGAACCGGCTGTTTCTACATGTCAGAGTCACAGACACACACCACTTCCTGTGTCAGAACCATCAGTCGACTCCAGTTAGAACCTCAATTCAGATCACACTGTTCTCGTCAGTGCTGCCTGTACGAGCAACACTGATGTGAGGATGGAAAAAAACATGTCTATGGGTTTATAAAGCCTCAGCCCCTGCTCCTTCCCCTCCAGAGAGCCCCGGACCCTCCATCAGACCAGACCCGAGCTGAGCTCAGCCAGGGACCTTGCTCTCCTCTCTCTTATTTTACCTGAGGGAGGATCACAGTGAGGGGTCAAATGTCTCAGCCAATGAGTTCTACAGTCACAGTGGACACTTACAGACATTGTTGTGCTGCTGTTTGGAGCTGGACCAGAGAATATATCACCTGTTTTGTTAAGATAAGATAAAATAAGATAAAAGTTTATTCATCCGAAAGGGAAATTACTGTTCATTTTGGTACATTCAGGATTACCTTCCCATAAAAGTTATTAAGATCAGATAAGATAGAACACTAATAAAACAAAGAGAACCCTCTGTGGAGGGTTTTGTCTGTTTGAACAGTTTGAACAGTTTAACAGAAGTGTTAAGTGTGAGGAAAGTGCAACATGAGGAGAAAATCAGTGTGAAATGTGGAGAAAATCCTGGACGGAATGAATGGTGTAATAATGAGTTCAGATCCTGAGAGGAATTCAAATATCTTTCAACACTTGTCGAAGCCCTTACAGTGTATAAAACCTCTACCTTGAACCCCTGAAACGTTCAGCGGCCTGTTCATCATGGAGCAGGCGATACTGTGCCTGAACAAGCCTCACAGTTCAGCCCCCTAGCCTCCCTGTGATTGTCCCGACAGCCTGACTGTTTGTGTCACATACAGTAAACAGTGTTCTGTAATCAAAGCTGTATGCCTGGTCTCAGAATGTGCCTCCTGCTCTGACCTTTAATTTCTCATTAATTTATGCTGACATACAGTAATCTCATCTGTCAATTCGAGGCACAGCATTCCACATGTGGGAATAATTAAGTCACATGTTAGATGCTAATTTCAAACCCAATTCAAGCTGCAGTATTTTAAGTATATTCTTCAAAGCTGTGATTAATGGTGGACAGGTTGCGAGTGGGTGGAATAATATATAATTATATATATATATTCGTTAGAAGTTATTATTATTATCATGGACAGCGTTTGTGGGTTTTGGAGTTGAATCACTGGGACTGCTGCTTCCTGAACACAAACTAAAGCACTGGGAAAACTTTACGGGATGTGATGCAAACTGGAAGATATTCGTCTGCCCTCTTTATATTCTTTTTTAATTTTGCAATTGCTTCCTTGTGTATGTTGGTTGTTTTACTTCCTTTTAGGCCAGATGGACTGCTGCATCCTGGACCATCTGTAAGGGTTTCACTGTGTGAAGGTAGGCCCACCAGAAGAGCCCTGCAGTAGTCCAGGTGAGAGATAACCATGGTCTGGACCAAGTGCTGGGTGCAGTACTGAGTCAGGTAAGACCTGATTTTTCTGATGGTGGAATGCAGATAGTGCGATGCATTGTGGGATCTTTTGAGAACACCGCAGCAATACATGCAGGCTGAAGGCTAGCATGCTGGAGGCTAGCCGGTTGGGAGATTGGCTTGTGGCTAGAAGAACCCATGCCAGCCCACTGAGATCCAGGCAAACTAGATGAACAGGAGGGAGAGAGCACTGTGGTTACTGCCAACTCATTACTCAGGGGAAATGGTGTCAGAGCTGCAGGACTCAGTGTCACCTATCACCATATCACCTCCTTCAGGTCCTGATCTGAAACCTTTAGGTCTGCTGGGTCTTTTGGTCAGTTCATCCTATCACAGCTGAAACCAGGACCTAATCCAGACTGACACAGAGGTAGGTTAATGCAGTGATAATACTTTTAATAACCAAAGTGAAGAAAACCAGGTGTGTGGTTGATAACCAAGCAGCTGACTTGCAAGGCAGCCATAGACACAGAAGGTGAAGCAATTTCAAAATAATAACAGTCTAAAATGGAAATAACTCAGAGGGTGGATCAAGACAATCCATCTTGATTTTACAATAATTTATGCAAAGCAGGGAAGTACGTTGTATGACTGGTCTTTTGAGAACCTACTGTGATGGGTTTCACAGCAGCTGCACACTTAACCTGATGGTGTTCTTCGTACCAATAAATCATAATGACATATGAAATTCTCAATTAGACTGCTCAGTACTCCTTTTAATGAAGGATGAATGATTTTAGAAGGTGTCTTGGGTTTTATTTTTTTGGTGGTAAATTGATTGGTTGGTGGTGAATTTCCTGGACTTTAGCCTTGACTCTCCATAATGCTCCATGTTTTATTGTTCTTCTGTCTGTAGATTAATGTGCTGCTGCTGCCTTTGCCAGCCTCCTCTACAGAGCAAACCTGGCTGATTAAAAGGTCTGAATGGAACTATATGGACATATTTGGCTTGTGTGCAGAGTGCCTCTGTAAACAAAACAACCAGTGTTGAATTTCTCTACTCATGAGGAGGAGGAGGCAGGGAGCTGGATTGGTGGGTGAGGGCAGCAGGGTCATGGGTTGCAGAGATGTGCTAACTATAATGTGAGGGGCTGTCACAAAGGCTGGACAACAGTGGCAACAGAAATGTCAGGTGAAAAACCTGGGACGACATGTGTCACTTTGATTCCAGAGCATAGGCCAGTGCTGCAAGTTCAGTGTCCAGCATGCCTGTCTGAATCCTCCTCTGTCTCCCCCTAATCTGGTGGAAAACACTTCTATCCAGAGCCAGATGGACAGGGCTGGAGGGAAAGAAGAGTCTGACTGACAGAAAACACTGATTTCTTTGTAAAACTAAGGGAGCTGGACACTGACAGTCTTGGTTAGATGAGAATATCTTCCACCAGGAAGACGCTGCTGCTGGATGAAGCTACACTACTAATGAACATACTGATGGTCTGACTGCTCTTACTTATTTATGCATATGAAAATTACTGTTGAGTCAATTATTGTAAAGGTTTAAACAAAGAGCAAAGATGAAAAATAATGTGTTTTTCCATTTTAAAAAATCAATTACTCTAAATTCTTAAAATTACATTTAGGTTTCAAGTTTCCACATCACCACAGAAGGTGACTGTGTCTCAGTAGAAAGATTGGTGGTTGATCCCCGGCTCCTCCAGTCTGTATGAAGAATTGCCCTTGGCCAAGATACTGGACCCAAAAATGCCCTTAAAATGCCCTTAAACCGTAAACTCCATCGATACTAACACACCTAAAAATGAATATTACATGACCATTCATGTATTTAAAACACCACCCAGGACTTTTCAAACCAAAAGTAGCATTTCTGAAAGTCTCTGTTTAGGAGCTTGAAAACTTTTTATTGAGCTTGTAGTTTTTTTTCACTTTCTTATTTCTTTATCTCTAATCACTTTGTAATTATTATTATCATTATTATAAACTTGCCGACGCCGGATGTTAAATTATGAAAATTTTGTACAGGCAATTTTGCACTCTGCAATTTATTGCTAGTACATTTTAATTGTTTATGTATTGTTTCCAGGCCTAAATGATGGTTCTGCCCATTTTACACTGGACAAAAAAAACTGCTAACACTTGCTAACATCTGGCTTCTATTGTTAGTGTGAAAAGGTACAATCAGCATTCACTCCCAGGTCACATGACTCTGCAGTAGTGTCAGGCATTTATCAGCTCTGGTTCCAATCAGCAGTGATGTACTAAATCTCTCCCCTAGCTCTTCCTGCTGTGATGTCTTTCAGAGCATGCACACTGTAAAGACATCTGTCACCAGAAACACCATAGCTACACCTTCCTCTGATAGTGAGCTGCAGGCCTGACATAAGTTTTAAAAACACATAATCACTTACTAAGGCGTCTCGCACAGAGGTTCCAACACACAGGAGCACCAACCCAGGAATGAGTTGTGTTGGCAAATCATTTTAATCAACATGTATAGCAATATCTATGATTTGGAGATAGTCGGGTACAACTATCTGCAGATATTTCATCCAGCACTTAAACTAAACTAATAAACTATACTCTAAACTGGCAAGACTAGCAAGACTTTCAAGACTGTGTGTGTGTGTGTGTGTGTGTGTGTGTGTGTGTGTGTGTGTGTGTGTGTGTGTGTGTGTTTTTGTGTGTGTGTGTGTGTGTGTGTGTGTGTGTGTGTGTGTGTGTGTGTGTGTGTGTGTGTGTGTGTGTGCGTGCGCAGTAACTGCATGTGATGATGTTGCTCCCTGTAGTAGTGTGTCTGTGTCCTCTCAGGACAGAAAGGAAAACTCGTCAGCGGAGGAGTCAATCCTCTTTTTTCACTGCATTTAAAAAACCTTGTTATATGTGCTAAATTTGGTGTCTCACTTCAATTCAAAATAAAACACTGCAATCAGAACCTGACAACCCTCTTTCAAAAGGAAATTTCTCAGACAAAACCATACACACATTCACCATCTGAATGATTCTTTCAAAGCAGCAACAACACACTGATGAACTTAACACAAAACACTGCTGTCTTTACAACTTTATATGTCTTTTTAATTTTGTCATGCAGGCTTCACACAACACAGAAATATTACATTTTCAAAAAGCACTTCATTTTACCAGAAGAGGGTTTCACAGAACAGTAGAATTTACAGGTTGTAGCTGCAACAAAGTCCAGGACTCTGTCACAGAACATGTGAATATGCTGCTAAGTAACTCTGGTGTAAAAAACAAAGGATTATAATGTCTAAATTCTCATACAAGGAGGGGGCTGGGGGTGGGTTGGGACAGATAAGTAGATACCCTCACAGACACCACCCCCAGACTGGGGGCACTAGTACAGGCCACATACTGTTTTGTCTGCATGTATACATTAACAACACAACACAATCTGCTGCCATCACTCTAGTAATCTATAGTACTGTCATACTTCCACATATTCATAGTGAATGTCTTTGATTCTAACACTGTTCCTCTGGAAGCCTGTACAGCAGCTTCATCATCAGGTGGTGTTGACTCAACATGTGGCATGTACTGTGAGTACTGAAAGGAACAGTCTAGAAAGTTGAAGACTTGTTCTCCAGTCTCAATGTCCATATTATGGATGCTACTCTATAGTGACTGAGGTTGGGCTGGACTCTCTGCTCAGCCTTCCTCAGTGTTAGGCCATGATTTATGACATTGTCCACAAAAGTGGATCTAATGTCAGCTGAAATATGTGTCCGTCTATTGCCAGGTCTTCTTTGTTCTGGCCTTCATCCTCCACCTTCACTTTGTCTACCTCTCTTTCTCTCACTTTCACTACTTCCATGTTTGCAAAATTCTCACAGAAGCTCACATGAGGTCTATCTGTAGCACTAACGCTCAGACTGAGTGGTGTTCAATTTCTGCAGAAGTGTTTTAGTGTGCTTTGCAGTTTGAAAAAGGTGTGTTTTACCAATGATTGTAAGATTTAAGTTTTGGACAAAGTGTCCAATGTAACCTTTGTTTAAGGCATGGTTTCAAAAGTTAAGGTTTTGATGCTTTGGTCTAAGCATTCACTTTTAGTGTGTAAGGACTCGCAAAAAACTGCAATGCCATGAGATGTTTCAAAGATGATAGCAGAATAAGTATATAGAGAAACTGACACATCAAACATAGCTGTCAGCCTCCCAAGAAGCCTGCACACTTCCCCTTGGTTACTCTCTCAACTCTGACCTTTGACCTACTGCATGTATTGCTCCAAATAAAACTGACGTGAAGACCCCTCTCTGCACATGATTTCCCTTATTCCCAATTAAAACAGTGAGCACACTCAGACCATGAACTGTCCTGGCATCCGTCCATGTCGACAAAGGCTCAAAGAGTGGAGCGGGCGAGTCAGAGGGAGACGACATACATATGTCAAATTGTGTTTGACAGAGCTGACCCAGAGATTTAGTCACGCCATGTCTCCAGACATTACCCCCATTCCTTCTACCTGCCACCAAATGCAAGGTGAAGTGATCAGGGAGCATGTGTAAGTCAACACTTTCCACAATAACATTTACTGCTATTAGTGTAGAAGGTATGAGAAGGTGGAACTGAGGGAATTCAAACCTCTGCTCACACCAAAAGGAGTGAATTTTCACTGACAAAGAAAGTTTGTGTGATTAAATGATAACATAAAAAAACCCTTTCACTCATCCACTGAAAGAAAGAAAGAAAGAAAGAAAGAAAAAAGAAAGAAAGAAAGAAAGAAAGAAAGAAAGAAAGAAAGAAAGAAAGAAAGAAAGAAAGGATAGGAGTGAGCCAGAGGACAGGATCTGGGGTTGTGATGGTGCACGCACAGCATGTATTAGGTAATGTGTGGGGCCAATGTCAGCAGTAAATATCTGGGACAGTGGTTGACAGGATGAAGACATGATGAAGACATGATTGAGAAGATGAGTGTTCTGGGGATGACTGAGGCACCAGCATCACCATCTCTCTGCCCCTCCCATCTTCACTGAGGACACCTACTCTACACCCATCTATGATTCACTGAAGAACACACAAGACGGCTGTACAGTCTGTACTTCTTCCTTTAGTAAGTGTGTGTCTCTCTTTGTGTTAGTCGTTGAAAAGAATTGGGATGCTAATGGGATGTAATAATACACTAAAATAATACACTAAAAATTATATTACTACTTTTATAGTTTTTTCAGTTGTTAACACACTAAAATGAGACACAAAGCAAAATTATTGAAACTGACACTCAGAGAGCAAAACCTCAGTTCACGTGTCCAGAACTCTAAATACATTTTCACCTTTGCACCCAAATTGCAATTCAACATAACACTTTTTGCAATGCACTGCACACAGTTCTCTATGTAAAACACAGGAATCTGACATAGTTATTTGTTTGCCATTTCAAAACACTGCTATTTAAAATGCTACACCCATTGACCACCTGGTCAAACATCTAACTGCTTAATTATTGACTCATCAATCAGGATGTAAGCACTGTAAAAAAATACATTTTTACAACAATGGAAGCAGCAGCAAGAGGAAGAAGTGATGAGAGAGTGAGAGGTGGAGGAAGAGTGAGAGGTAGGGGTACAGCTGGAGGGGGAGGATGAGGACAAGCTGGAGGGGGAGGGGGAGGACAAAAGGACAAAAAAAGGCACAGCTTTCAGATGAAGTCCGGGCAACATCAGTCATAAGTTGACAATGACAGAGACTGGACAGAGGGTCCAGCCCAACATGAGCTGATTTACTGTCGCCTCTGTCATCTGGACATCTAGGCTTGACAGAATACCATTCACTCTGCATAATTCAAAATTCCACCAATCATACTGTGTCCATCACTTCTTGGTCACATTGTTCACAGAGCCATTGTAGATGGCGTCCTCCATTGCCATGCTTGGTCAATACAACACCGACCACATTCTCCCATTTTTAGACAGACAGATCAACTTTGTGATACCGTATGGTTGATACAGAGCAGCACTGATATGTGCCAGTATGGGACAATCTCAGCTTCCATCGTACAGCCCTGATCCAAAACTGTTTTGTTGACCACCTGCAATTTCTTATTCAGTACCTTCCATCCTACTCTGCATTTCTCAGCTCAGTTGAGTTTTTCTCTGCATGCTGGAGGAAGGTGTATGACCATCAGCCTTATGTGCACATGGCTCTTCTGCAGGCAATGGAAGAGGCATGCGATGATATTTATGTGGGTGCTGTCCAGGGCTAGATATGATTCTTCCCTCGCTGATCTTGATGAGGTACTGTGGCCAGACACAGTGAGGCGGACAGATGCAGTCTAAATATTTACTTTTCTTTTGTCTTGTCATTTTTTTCTGTATATTTTCCCCTCAAATTTTCTTTTTCTGTTTGTTATATTGATAGAGATTGTTTTTGTTCCTACAACCATATTGTAGGATGTACTGTGCATATGATTGATTAATTGATTGATTGATTGACTGACTGACTGACTGATTTGATTTGTTGTTTTGTTTTAACAGTATTTGTGTTTCTCAACATATACAAGACCACCAAAGATGAAAGTGCTTTGGACTGAGCATAACAGTATGTAGTTGATTTAACAAGAATGTGGTAATATTAATGTAGTGTTTGCCATTTGGTGAGTTTGATTTTGATAAGAGTTTATGTAGTTTTGAATGCAGAGCTTCATTTTACAGGACATATGAGATGTTTTGCATTTTGAGTGTTTGAGTGTTTGGTTTTGTGAATTGTGTTAAGTGTTACAGTGTCCTGTAAGAAACTTTGAGGTCATCAGTATGTTTTGCGGCTTTGAAAAGTCATTCAGATGGTGCATGTGTGTATGGTTTTGTTAAAGAAATGCCCCTTTGAAAGAGGATTGTCAAGTTTGGATTGCAGTGTTTCATTTTGACATAGAAGTGAAATGTTCAGCTCCAAGTGTTTTGTCCTTTTTGGCTTGTGTGATGAGTTTTGACACAATGAGCCAAATTCTGAAATAAGTGTAAGCAATTGCAAAAAACTGTATGTCATGTGAAATATGTGTCTGTCTACTGCCAGGTCTTCTTTGTTCTGGCCTTTGTCCTCCACCTCCTCTCTGTTCTCCTCTTCCTCTCATTTTCGCTGCTTCCATGTTTGCAAAGTTCTCATAGAAGCTCATCTGAGGTCTATCTGTAGCACTAAGGCTCAGACTGAGTGGTGTTCTAGTAATTTTACCCCAGTACTCCTCAATATGGATACTTGACCACACACAGTGCCTCTAGCTTTCCAGCTCCAGTGGACATTTTTAGCACATTCCTGTTAGACTTGGATTCGTCCTGTGCCTGATGGCCCAGTGTTAAACCCTTTATCTGAACAGACCAAAAACAACAATACCCTGTGTGGGAGCCAGGGAAGCTGTGTTTTCGAGCAGCCCTCTAACTTTCTTATCACTTGTCTGGCTTGTTAAGTAGTTCTAAATATTATATTATTACCCACATCAGTCTTGATTTTCCTTGAGTCTAGGGCAAATAAAAGCACCTCCAGGACTCTTAGACTGAGAAACAAGAAACCAGGACTGGACTGTTTGGTCTCAGTTCTAAGCGTCATGTCTGGAGGAAACCAGGCACCGCTAATCACCTGAACAACACCATCCCAACAGTGAAGCATGGTGGAGGCAGCATCAGGCTGTGTTGGGACAGGGAGACTGGTTAGGACTGAGGGAAAACTGAACAGATCAAAGTGCAGAGGGATCCTTAATGAAAACCTGGTCCAGAGCTCAGGACCTCAGACTGGGCTGAAGGTTCAGCACACAGTCAAGACAACACAGGAGTGGCTTAGAGACAACTCTGTGAATGAATCCTGATCTGAACCCAATCCAACATCTGGAGAGACTTGAACATGTCTGTCCACCGACGTCCCCATTGAACGGCTGAAAATCCACAAATCCAGATGCGTAATTGGTTGTGATCACATCCTCCAAGAAGACTGGAGGATGTGATCACTGCTAAAGGTGCATCAACTAAGTCCAGAGTAAAGTGTCTGATGTTTCTGTGATATTTCAATAAATTGTTACCTTCAGCTCTGTAGCCAGACTGACAGACAGTCACAGCTCATGAGTTGAGCCATCTATTCCTTTAACACGCAGTAGTAATGACTTCATGAGCTTCTTTACAAATATAATTGTAACTGTAATCTGTTCCCCACAGCTGACACAGTATAGACCAGTACAGTAACTGATTCATATTTAGCCTGCTTCACTCCTGTAGATCTCTCTGAGCTCACTTCAACAGTTTCTTCATCTAAACCATCAACTTGTCTACTAGACCGTGTTCCAACTGTTCAAGGATTTTCTGAGTCCTGAACCAGGCCTTATTTATGCTGCCGGAATTTCGGCACATAACTAGTCCTGCAGCTTTGAGAAAACCCTGCCAATATATATCAAAGCGTGCTGCTCTATCGGGAATGGTGTGCTGTGACTTTTCTAAGCGATTTGAGTAACCTTGGCAAAGTGAGTGGCAATAAAAGGCGAAAAAATTCCCATAGAGAATGAATTGGGAGACTTCTTGAAAATGACCAACTTGAGACTTGAGACTCTTTTGGGTTAAATCGGTATTTTGACAACTATTATGGTTTACACAACATCACATTTTATGTTTTGTGTCATTTTTAGACCGTTTCAGACTTTATAATGGGTGTGTATTGCACAGAATGTTCAGAACTAGAGTGGATGACATCATCCCTAGAGTGGGAGAAGCTCTAGAACTCCTCTAAAAAATTCTGTTTAATTCGCCCTCGCAGCCACTCAGTCTTCACACATCATGGCTTCCTTGGTAGTAGACAAATTTGTCCTGTTTTATAGAATGTGCCTTCCTAAGCACAGAGACTTACAGAATTTGAACAGGAACCCTCAAAGCGATGGGAGTACCCCCCACCTCTCCTTTTGACTGAAATACAAATTCAGGAGCTGATTTCCCCAAAAATGCAGAAGTGACATTTTTCTGTAACTCGCTCCTGTGTCCAAATTTTTGGCTCTTGAAAGACCAAAGCCAGAAATGCAGTGTATGAAGGTCTTGTGCCGGTCTCGGTCTGCTCATGGTTCTGATAGGTATTACTGTTTTTTCACTAATAGCAGTCGTTTAAGAGGCTTATTAAGCCAAAATCTCACCCAGATCTGTGTCAGCTCTGTCTTCCAGCTAGACAGAGGTGTTCGAACCAGCTCGTTAAGAGGCTCTTTGATCTCTGTGATGTTTACAAGAGATGTAGAAATTACAGTTCAGAATGGACAGTAAAACAATAAATACAGCAGCAGACAGATTGGATTTACTTTGAGCTTTGAGCTACAGGAACTGTTCAACAATCATAGTAGCTCTCCCATAGACTGCAATACAAATTCAGAAGCTGATAGCAAGCAGCAGGTCTCAGGTCTCAGCAGGTGCTACTATGTTTAAATGATGCGCTTGCAACAAGTTGCAGCAATTCTACATAGCTTATAGTTTTTCTGCAATATATTTGTATATATTAGTATATTTTTGTTGGTTGATGTTTTTTATTGTACGTCGTTGTTTTGTCTGACAGCTGAGCTGATGAAGCCATACAGTGGATGCAGAGCCGGGGCTAAGCTAAAGGCTAGGCGATGGAGATATAAGCCTTTTCTACCATCAATCCTCATGGGAAATGTCAACTCCTTGGCTAACAAGTGTGATGAACTGGAGGCACTCATGAAGAACCAGCGAGCATATCGTGAGTGTAGTATCATGTGTATCACGGAGACCTGGTTAAACGACCCCACTCCCAACCATTGTGTGGATTTACCCGGCTTCACTGCAGTATGTGCGGACAGAGAAACCGGAGAAAGTGAAAAGAATAAAGATGGAGGTTCTTCTTGTGAACAATACATGGTGCAAGCCCTGTGTACTGAGGCAGGCTGCAACCACCCACTCATTCAGGAACTGGACCTCAGAGGCCAGTGAGTATCTAAAAGACTGTTTTGAGTGCACAGGTTGGAATGTCCTGTTGGAGTCACAGGAAAATGATAAAAGCAAGGACCCTGACCTTGATAGAATGGTTGAATGTACCACAGACTACATTAACTTCTGTATAGGCACTATAATACGAGCAAGAACTGTACACTGCTGTCCAAACAACAAACCCTGGATCAACAGTAACATCAAGACCATGGTCAATGAGAAAAAGGAGGCTTTCAGGGATAGAGACAGGGAGAAGCTCAACATGTGTGTGTGCAACATGATCTGAAGAGAAGATTAAAGCAGGCGAAAGAGGACTACAAAAAGAAAGTAGAGAGGAAGCTGCAGCACAACAACACCAGAGAGGTGAAGAAGGGGATGAGGACCATCACTACCTATAAGGATAAGAACAGCCAGACAACATCAGGTGATGTGGACAAGACCAATGAGTTTAACCAGTTCTGCAACAGACTCACCTGTTCTCTCTCCCACAGCTTCAGCTGCAGCTTCTCCTATGGCATGTCCACCAAAACCTGACACTGCAGCTGCAACTCTGGTACCTAAAGTAGGACGACCGGCTAAATGACTACAGACCCTCACATCTCACATCAAGAAGACCCTGGAGCAGCTGCTTCTCCACCTTCTGAGGCCACAGGTTGAACATGCACTAGACCCCCTACAGTTCGCCTAGAAAGAACATATTGGAGTGGATGATGCTGTCCTTTACATGCTCCACCGGGCCCATTCTTACATGGATGAGCCAAGTAGTTACGTGAGGATTATGTTCTTTGATTTCTCAGGTACATTTAACACCATCCAACCCCCCATCCTTAAAG
>NW_019174280.1:249-190910 GCF_002260705.1 Seriola dumerili | reverse complement strand
GGTGAAAGACAAGCTGGAAGGATGGGGGTGGATCCTTGCTTCACATCCTGGATTGTGGATTACCTGACAAGACGACCACAGTACGTTAGGCTGGGTAACTGTGTCTCAGGGACAGTGATGTGCAGCACTGGGGCTCCACAGGGGACTGTTCTGGCTCCGTTCCTGTTCACTCTGTATACGGCGGACCTTATATACAACTCTGAGTCTGCCACCTCCAGAAAATACTCGGATGACACAGCTATTGTGGCGTGTATCAGGAACGGACAGGGAGAAGAGTACAAGAGATCTGACAATGGCCTTCAGTAAATGGAGCCACAAGAACTGCCTCCTTCTGAACACCTCCAAGACCAAGGAGATGGTCATTGACTTTTGGAGGTCTAGGCCCACCCTTCAGCCAGTCAACACTGTCTCTCTCCTCTCTCCTTCTCACTCGCTCGGTGTGGTGTTGTTGTTCATGTGATATTTATAACAACTTCAGCAATGTCTGCTGTCTTTAGGCACAGCTCCATTCACTAACCAGAGCTAACTGCACACTCTAACTGCCATTTCTGAAAATTTTCCTCAAAAAAGTCAAACTCAAAGCTCTTTTAAATCCCACAATTTCCAACCTTGATTGAAATTTTTATATCAAAAATGTTTTTGAGGAAGTGATTGGAGTACCCTCCACCTCTCCATTGACTGCAATACACAATTCAGGAGCAGTGTTACTAGACAGAAATGGGCCAAGCTGATTCTGATTAGCTAATTAAATCATTGATTCTTAGCCTTTTAACTCCAGTATGAGAGGTCTACTTGTGTGTTGATGTCTGGTTCTTTGCATCTGTGTACATGTCTTTGTTATAATTGTTAGGACAATTTTGGTTAAAAGCCATGATTGAATTTGTCATGACTGGCCAAAATGACCTCACAAAGGGCTGTTTGAAGGTCAAAAGACACACAAACTCCATCACATCATATGGATATTAACTGTATAAGCGTCTCAACCTGGTAACACAAGCTTTTTGGAGGCTTTATGGTAGACAGCTTTACTGCCACACACAACAATAAACATAGGCACATTGAAAAACACACACAAACACCATCTTACTTTTTTTGATATTCCCCTTCAAAATAAGAGTCTCAACCAGGTAAAAAGAACTTACTGGAGGTTCTGTTGGGAAGCTCCACCGCTACACACAAAAACACACACACCACACCACACACACACACCACCACACACACACACAACACAACACAACACACACTATATATATATATATATATATATTGACAGAAACACACAAAAACCATCTCCACGAATTGGATTAACCTTCGAAATAAAAGTCTTAACATGGTAAAGGGGAATTATTGGCTCTGCTGTACAAAACCTTATGCAAATTTAGACTGCCAAACACAGAAGCACAGACACTTTCAAAATAAGAGTCTCAAAAAGTTCGATCCTAGAAGCTATCTAATGGTATAGTTTTATAGCAGATCAACTTCTGTTTGGGCATGTTCATATGTGTATACATGACTTGCTATGATTGCGGGGACAAATTTGGTTTGAAACCATCAGTGTGAGTTACTTTGGCAGTCGTGAAGCTTCAAAAGGCTTTTTGAGGGACACCAGCAGTGACTGAGGTCAGTGTCAGGATAAGTCTCCGACATGAATGAAAACTGAAAGTAACGTCCTTGTACAGATTGAAACGAGAGAAGTGAGGTTCACCACCAAGCAGCAGGCACATTAAAAATTTCTCCAGGAATTTTCTAGTTATTATTATTATTATTATTATTATTATTATAATAATATTTCTGTTGTTGTTTTTGTCATATTAATTGCTATTATCATTGATAACAGTATACACCTGTCAGTATCAATGTTATTACATATTACAATTACAGTTATTATTACAACCAGCGTATTAATATGCAGCTGTTCTCTGGTTCTCTCTCTGCTTTGAGATAACGTATGCATATTTACGCAAACACAGAGACACCACAACACACATATGTGTGTGAGCTGTTCGAATTGAGATTGAATATAATTTGCTGATTCTTCGTGGTAGCATTTTGAGGCAGAATTTCTTGTATTTGAAAATCTACTTGATGATAAACCTGATCTCTTATTGACTACTATTTGTGTTTGTAGTATTTCTATAAGAATATCACCATATGTAATTAATAATGATATTATAGAGAACACTTGATATAGTGGTATCAGGCCTAATGTTTGAGTCAGATGTGAGGCTCATTTTATATTAGTGTATATACAGAACCTGTAGTGACTGTTCTTCAATTCTATCCATTTTTCCTGTGGTTGGTCAGTCTCCATAATACTTCTGTAATATTATGTAATGTATTAGTATAATATACAAGTGACATTATTGTAGGAGCTAATGTATTTGAACGGACTGACATTAACACAGAGCTTTTGTAATGTTCTGTATCTAAACCGACTAGCTGACACTTATCTGCGCTGTTGTTGGGCGAGTGAGTAAAAAAGCAGAGTTAGTGCATCATGTGATGCAGCTTTCTGCGGGAGCTCTGACCCATATTTCATACCGATCGTGCCTGTTCCGGCAGCCTTCACAACAGATTTATGTTCAGTCGGCAGGGCTGAATGAATCAGGCCTGTTAGAGAGGAGCCCCAACATCAGCCCGTTCTCCGTTTATTCTGTGGCCTGTGATGATGAAGGTGATTTGCGTTAGTGGCATTACAGAATCCATGAAGAGTGTTTTAATCCGCTGAAAACATGAACCAGAGACTCTTAGAAAATCGAATGATCAAGTCAAAACAATGCTGCAGCACACGGATAGCAGGAACTAACCAAATAAGCCTGCCAGAAAATTTTTATTTTTTATAGAGAAGAAAGTCGATTCACTGATCATATGATTTTATTCGATTGCTTCAGGCCAGTCCTTCGTAGCAGAATATATTGTTTTACATGCATTTTATTTGTTACAATGTAAAAAAGCCACAGTGGAGAGAGAGGCCCGGCGGCCCTGGGCCCGCGGCTCGGACAAACCCCGGCTGCAAGTCTCCGTTTACAGCTGCAAGTCGCTGTTTGATCCGAGTGACGAGGATAACGAGTGAATGTGACAGAAAAAAGAAAGAGAGAGATGTTGTTTATTAGATGACAGTGTGACAGCAGCTGAGGCACAACCGGCCTGTTATCGGACTAATTCTTCTGTATAGTAATATATAATAAATAATAATAATAATAATATAAAAAAATAACATTATTAATAATAATGTTATTTGTATTTATTTATCAATTGGAAATGGTAGGCTATAAAGTCAAATCTTCCTGGTTTTAACTCAGAGCGCGCGATCATGTCGGTCGGTTGTTGTTAAAATGAACATTTATCAATTCATAAAGGCTGAACTGGAGGATCGTTACCGGCTGACAGTGATTAATGAGACGCTCTCATCTGTTTTATTATTTTCTCCTGAACGTTGGAGACAAAGAAAAAATTATCAGTGAAAACCAAGAAATGATATCCTTCTGTAGGAATCAACGGGATTCTTCCTACTATTCTGTATTTTAATTTCTCTACATTACACACACACACACACACACACACACACACACACACACACACACACACACAACACGTAGGTGAGTAAAAGCTGCCGCCTTGGCTGATTTTGTGACTCTGGCAGCTGGGCCATTCATCATCCCTGTCACCATCCACCCATAAGAGCAGACAACCGCAATCGAAGTGGAGCTACGTGACCTGCTCCACAAACTACGCGGTTTGCTTAAAAACTGTGTCCGCTCTGACCTTTGTCCCTCTAATATTTATAATAAAACTCTGTGTCTCGGTGTACGTCTTTATTTTGTTGTAGTGCAGACCCGAACCTCTCCTGTAGTGCTACCAAACTATTTAAAACATTGTCAAAAAATGGACGTGAGTCCGCCTTCTAGTCATGGTCCCCTAGCCTGTTCAGTCACAGGCTTTTAAGAACAAGTGGATTCAACGAAGACATAGATGCAGTGGAAACAGAAACAGTCAACATCATCTTTCTTACAAAACCTTTTAAAACATGTCAGTGAAATTCATCTAACGTCTAATGATCACAAGCCAAACATGGACAGAAACAGCCAAACGAGAGCACAAATCTATACACAACGATTATACGTCTCACCGAGTCCACACATGCTCCACAGTGTTGTGTCCTGTAAGAAAGGATGTTGAGAGTACCTAAAGTAGGACGACCGGCTAAATGACTACAGACCCTCACATCTCACATCAAGAAGACCCTGGAGCAGCTGCTTCTCCACCTTCTGAGGCCACAGGTTGAACATGCACTAGACCCCCTACAGTTCGCCTAGAAAGAACATATTGGAGTGGATGATGCTGTCCTTTACATGCTCCACCGGGCCCATTCTTACATGGATGAGCCAAGTAGTTACGTGAGGATTATGTTCTTTGATTTCTCAGGTACATTTAACACCATCCAACCCCCCATCCTTAAAGACAAGCTGGAAGGGATGGGGGTGGATCCTTGCTTCACATCCTGGATTGTGGATTACCTGACAAGACGACCACAGTACGTTAGGCTGGGTAACTGTGTCTCAGGGACAGTGATGTGCAGCACTGGGGCTCCACAGGGGACTGTTCTGGCTCCGTTCCTGTTCACTCTGTATACGGCGGACCTTATATACAACTCTGAGTCCTGCCACCTCCAGAAATACTCGGATGACACAGCTATTGTGGCGTGTATCAGGAACGGACAGGGAGAAGAGTACAGAGATCTGACAATGGCCTTCAGTAAATGGAGCCACAAGAACTGCCTCCTTCTGAACACCTCCAAGACCAAGGAGATGGTCATTGACTTTTGGAGGTCTAGGCCCACCCTTCAGCCAGTCAACACTGTCTCTCTCCTTCTCTCCTTCTCACTCGCTCGGTGTGGTGTTGTTGTCATGTGATATTTATAACAACTTCAGCAATGTCTGCTGTCTTTAGGCACAGCTCCATTCACTAACCAGAGCTAACTGCACACTCTAACTGCCATTTCTGAAAATTTTCCTCAAAAAAGTCAAACTCAAAGCTCTTTTAAATCCCACAATTTCCAACCTTGATTGAAATTTTTTATATCAAAAATGTTTTTGAGGAAGTGATTGGAGTACCCTCCACCTCTCCCATTGACTGCAATACAAATTCAGGAGCAGGTGTTACTAGACAGAAATGGGCCAAGCTGATTCTGATTAGCTAATTAAACTCATTGATTCTTAGCCTTTTAACTCCAGTATGAGAGGTCTACTTGTGTGTTGATGTCTGGTTCTTTGCATCTGTGTACATGTCTTTGTATAATTGTTAGGACAATTTTGGTTAAAAGCCATGATTGAATTTGTCATGACTGGCCAAAATGACCTCACAAAGGGCTGTTTGAAGGTCAAAAGACACACAAACTCCATCACCATCATATGGATATTAACTGTATAAGCGTCTCAACCTGGTAACACAAGCTTTTTGGAGGCTTTATGGTAGACAGCTTTACTGCCACACACAACAATAAACATAGGCACATTGAAAAACACACACAAACACCATCTTACTTTTTTTGATATTCCCCTTCAAAATAAGAGTCTCAACCAGGTAAAAAGAACTTACTGGAGGTTCTGTTGGGAAGCTCCACCGCTACACACAAACACACACACACACACACACACACACACACACACACACACACACCACACATCACACATATATATATATATATATATCGTATTGACAGAAACACACAAAAACCATCTCCACGAATTGGATTAACCTTCGAAATAAAAGTCTTAACATGGTAAAGGGGAATTATTGGCTCTGCTGTACAAAACCTTATGCAATTTAGACTGCCAAACACAGAAGCACAGACACTTTCAAAATAAGAGTCTCAAAAAGTTCGATCCTAGAAGCTATCTAATGGTATAGTTTTATAGCAGATCAACTTCTGTTTGGGCATGTTCATATGTGTATACATGACTTGCTATGATTGCGGGGACAAATTTGGGTTTGAAACCATCAGTGTGAGGTTACTTTGGCCAGTCGTGAAAGCTTCAAAAGGCTTTTTGAGGGACACCAGCAGTGACTGAGGTCAGTGTCAGGATAAGTCTCCGACATGAATGAAACTGAAAGTAACGTCCTTTGTACAGATTGAAACGAGAGGAGTGAGGTTCACCACCAAGCAGCAGGCACATTAAAAATTTCTCCAGGAATTTTCTAGTTATTATTATTATTATTATTATTATTATTATTATAATATTTCTGTTGTTGTTTTTGTCATATTAATTGCTATTATCATTGATAACAGTATTACACCTGTCAGTATCAATGTTATTATTACATTACATTACGTTATTATTACAACCAGCGTATTAATATGCAGCTGTTCCTGGTCTCTCTCTGCTTTGAGATAACGTATGCATATTTACGCAAACACAGAGACACACAAACACACATATGTGTGTGAGTGTTCGAATTGAGTTGAATATAATTTGCTGATTCTGTGGTAGCATTTTTGAGGCAGATTTCTTGTATTTGAAAATCTACTTGATGATAAACCTGATTCTTTTGACTGTATTTGTGTTTGTAGTATTTCTATAGAATATCACCATATGTAATTTAATAATGATATTATAGAGAACATTGATATAGTGGTATCAGGCCTAATGTTTGAGTCAGATGTGAGGCTCATTTTATATTAGTGTATATACAGAACCTGTAGTGACTGTTCTTCATTCTATCCATTTTTCCTGTGGTTGGTCAGTCTCCATAATACTTCTGTAATATTATGTAATGTATGTATAATATACAGTGACATTATTGTAGGCTAATGTATTTGAACGGACTGTACATTAACACAGAGCTTGTTGTAATGTTTCTGTATCTAAACCGACTAGCTGACACTGTTCTGCTGTGCTGTTGTTGGGCGGGAGTGAGTAAAAAGCAGAGTTTGTGCATCATGTGATGCAGCTTTCTGCGGGAGCTCTGACCCATATTTCATACCGATCGTGCCTGTTTCCGGCAGCCTTCACAACAGATTTATGTTCAGTCGGCAGGGCTGAATGAATCAGGCCTGTTAGAGAGGAGCCCCAACATCAGCCCGTTCTCCGTTTATTCTGTGGCCTGTGATGATGAAGGTGATTTTCGTTAGTGGCATTACAGAATCCAGTGAAGAGTGTTTTATCCGCTGAAAACATGAACCAGAGACTCTTAGAAAATCGAATGATCAAGTCAAACAATGCTGCAGACACGGATAGCAGGAACTAACCAATAAGCCTGCCAGAAATTTTTATTTTTATAGAGAAGAAAGTCGATTCACTGATCATATGATTTTATTCGATTGCTTCAGGCCAGTCCTTCGTTAGCAGAATATTGTTTTACATGCATTTTATTTGTTACCATGTAAAAAGCCACAGTGGAGAGAGAGGCCCGGCGGCCCTGGGCCCGCGGCTCGGACAAACCCCGGCCTGCAAGTCTCCGTTTACAGCTGCAAGTCGCTGTTTGATCCGAGTGACGAGGATAACGGTGAATGTGACAGAAAAAGAGAAAGAGAGAGATGTTGTTTATTAGATGACAGTGTGACAGCAGCTGAGGCACAACCGCGCCTGTTATCGGACTAATTCTTCTGTATAGTAATATTATTATTAATAATAATAATAATAATAATAATATAAAAAATAACATTATTAATAATAATGTTATTTGTATTTATTTATCAATTGGAAATGGTAGGCTATAAAGTCAAATCTTCCTGGTTTTAACTCAGAGCGCGCGATCATGTCGGTCGGTTGTTGTTAAAATGAACATTTATCAATAATCATAAAGGCTGAACTGGAGGATCGTTACCGGCTGACAGTGATTAATGAGACGCTTCATCTGTTTATTATTTTCTCCTGAACGTTGGAGACAAAGAAAAAATTATCAGTGAAAACCAAGAAATGTATCCTTCTGTAGGAATCAACGGGATTCTTCCTCTATTCTGTATTTTAATTTCTCTACATTACACACACACACACACACACACACACACACACACACACACACACACACACACACACACACACGTAGTGAGTAAAAGCTGCCGCCTTGGCTGATTTTGTGACTCTGGCAGCTGGGCCATTCATCATCCCTGTCACCATCCACCCAATAAGAGCAGACAACCGCAATCGAAGTGGAGCTACGTGACCTGCTCCACAAACTACGCGGTTGCTTAAACAACTGTGTCCGCTCTGACCTTTGTCCCTCTAATATTTATAATAAAACTCTGTGTCTCGGGTACGTCTTTATTTTGTTGTAGTGCAGACCCGACCTCTCCTGTAGTGCTACCAAACTATTTAAAACATTGTCAAAAATGGACGTGAGTCCGCCTTCTAGTCATGGTCCCTTAGCCTGTTCAGTCACAGGTTTTAAGAACAAGTGGATTCAAACGAAGACATAGATGCAGTGGAGAACAGAAACAGTCACATCATCTTTCTTACAAAACCTTTTAAAACATGTCAGTGAAATTCATCTAACGTCTAATGATCACAAGCCAAACATGGACAGAAACAGCCAAACGAAGAGCACAAATCTATACACAACGATTATACGTCTCACCGAGTCCACACATGCTCCACAGTGTTGTGTCCTGTGAAGAAAGGGATGTGATGAGGCAGAGCTTTAAAAACGAGAGAAACAGGGAGCTTCTTCCCCCGTCGTAGAAAAATAAATAAATAATTTAAAGGAAATGGAGGAGACGTGTGACACTGCTTCCTTTCTCCCTCCGCGCCTCGCACCCTGTCTCTTTTCACTGTAAAGTCCAAGTCTGTGGGGCGGCCTCTCTTGCAGGAGTTAGGCGTGCCCATGGTGATCCTGTACACCCGCGCACCGTGCGGGCTCGGGCAAGGTGAGGTGGGAGTGGTCAGGTGGGTGTGACGTGCGGCTGCAGCAACAGCTCCAGATCTGAGCTCCACTGCCTGATGGAAGAAGATCCCTGAGCCAACCATGGAGGCCTGGACAAAGGGACAGAGGACAGAGGGTCAGAGGACAGAAAGTCAGAGGACAGAAGATCAGAGGACATAAAATAATAGGACAGAAATCAGAGGACAAAGGGTCAGAGGACAGAGGACAGAGGGTCAGGATGTCCCCACCACACACCAAAATGACTTAATGACCTAATATTAAACCGGATTAAGATTTTTCTCCTCTGGTCCAGAATCTCATCAGTGTAGTAAAAATCGAGCCTTTCTTGCTGATGTGTTAAAATGAAAAGATCTCAAGCTTGTACTGAAGCTCTAACCACATCTTACAGTCATCTCTGGTCATCAGCTGATTTACTGTAATATGGAACTTATTATTATGCAATACTTCATCCAACCACTGATGAAGCCCATGGGATGCAGTTTAAAGCTTCTTTGTACCTCTTTGATCTCTGACTTCAGCTCAGAATCATTTTATGATTTGGAATGTGATCCTGGCCTCGTTACACTTCCATCATGTTGAAACCAACTCTTCCAGATCTTCTTTGACAAACAACCAGTTGAGATGTGCAAGACACAGTTTAATAAAACATATGGTGAGACAGCTGTGTTGAAGAGAGAGGAGATTCACTCATATTTTCCAAAATGACTAAATGTTATGGCTCAGACTTTATTGTGCATGAACACATGACTCCAAACGTGGAGCTCGTCCCTCTCTCAGTGCTCGGAGATTTACTGTCAGTCAGCAGACGCTCTCACCATAGACGAAATAGGGGAGGCAAAAATGGCTGTAATTCTTCATCTATTGTTCAATGAGAAATATTCTCCAAAAACACTCTCCAAAAACATATAGGCAACATTTATTCATGCTGGAGCCATCAGCTCTGAGAGCATATAAGATCCACATGTATTTGTTTATTATTTATTATTTTGTAGATGAAGTCACTCTATCTGCTCTTTCACTTCATTAGCAGAATCAGGGGAATTATCAGACAGGGAGGATGGGACTGTGTTGCCGAAAATTGGCCCCGGTGAAAAAAAATGAAGTAAATGCAGCTCCTATTTACATATAAAGAGCTCTATTAATCAAGGTAAGTGTCATTACAGGGAGGCTCATTGAGCAGTGGAGAGTGGGTGTTAAATAAAATTCTCCGTGCTCCGGTGCCTCCGGCAGCCGATACGTCTTGATTTGAGAACTGTCAGCAGTGTTGGGGAGCTGATAGAGGCTGGAGGGGGAGGGGGGAGTATTACCCCCATTTGTAATCAGATTGCAGGGGGGAGAAGAGATGGCGGAAAAGAAAAATGGGAAAATAGGAAGAGAAGGTTGGAGTGGAAAAGAGGAAGTGATGTGGAGAGAAATATTTGTTTCCCACACACAGAGAGAGACCAGGTAGAATAATCTTAACTTTATTCTAATGGATACAATATCCCATGGACAGCAGAGTTCAGGTGATCACTACAGTCTTTTCTCTGTGATGATGATTTATTACAAGTTAGGTTTTATTTTCTTTGTTTTGTCCACCATTTCTCTCAGTTATGATCAAACCGGACCAGGATTTTAAAGACCCCCAAGATCATCAGTTCTATCTCAGTATCTCACCTGCACTTTATGAAATATTTGTATGTAACTGCCATAAAAATATATTTATATTGCCATTTGATATGTTTTGTTTGAACACATTATTTAAGTTTTTTATTTTATGATATATGATTATATAATATATTTTCTTTTATTTGTATTGCCTCTATGCAGGATGTAGGAAGTAAGTTTGCACGTGTGTTGCAAAGAGACACTTTAAGTTGCAACATTTTCCTTCAGAAAAACAAATGAATGAAAGTTAGTTTTCTTCACCTTAAGTTAAAAGTTGATGCACCACCTGTTTTTACGATATTTTGGTCTATTCATTTCCTCTTGGTCATGTGCAGCCAGTGAGGTGTGTTTATTTACTTGTTTATGTGTTGTTGTGTATGTTTATATTTATGTTTCTGCAGTTTAGTTTAGTTGGTGATGATGGTGCCATTAGATGTGCAGAAGATGAATAAATCCATGAGTAACAGCAAATCGTGGCATCATCTATTTCCTGGAGGGAGTGCCACATTATTTATAATGTTTTATGAAAAAAATCTGATCAGTC
This sequence comes from Seriola dumerili, assembly GCF_002260705.1. Classification (NCBI taxonomy): domain Eukaryota; kingdom Metazoa; phylum Chordata; class Actinopteri; order Carangiformes; family Carangidae; genus Seriola; species Seriola dumerili. The sequence goes on along the minus strand of NW_019174280.1, from coordinate 179,836 downwards.
ACTTCAGCTGTAAATAAAATCTAACATCACAGATGTTGCTGCTGTTTCCTTCTCTGCCCCGCAGGACTGGTCTAAACTCTGGTGGAGAAATAATGAATCATATCTTAATCATATTTTAACTGTAGACCACACACAGGTTAGTAAAACCTCAGAGTTGTTGTACTCAGCCATTAGTTCATCACAATGTTGGACACAGGTTCATTCTGATTCTCATTCTGAACTGACTTTTGATGTCACTGACAGAAATGATCAAAACTATGGATACAAGCCAAGCTGTAATAAAGCAGAATGATCCTTTAAGTAAAGGCTGAGTTGTCTTAAATCAAACAGAGACACTGTCATGAGATGTCTGAATTTGTTTCCAGCATCAGCATGACAATCATTAGACTGTGAAGAGGAGGAGGAACAGAGACAGGTGGAGGAGAGACAGACGTACTTCACCCTGTTGTTCAGGCTCGCCTCACTGGAGTGGTTTTACATGTAGTGCCACTGCCCATCCATGCCCATGTTCATGCCCATGCCACCCATGGGTCCTGGAACGAGACATAAACACAGTGTTCAACAGCAACAACATGACGAGCTGATGCTTCCATGATAACAGACCTTCAGCCACACTGTTAAAGTCCAAAGTTCATCCTGTTCTTTAGATCACGTGATGACATCATATGATGACATCAGGTGATGACATCATGTGACCACCACCTCATGCTGGTCCTCTGAATGAGGCTGAACAAAACTATGGAACTAGTAGAATTTCAGGCATTTTCTTCTACATTATGATGTTCACAGGTTTAAATTCAAATGTTTAAATTATTATTGTTTAATCAGAATTACGTATGTTTTTCTGTGTGTGTTAATGTCACTGCCATGCGGAGCATTAATATGAATGATGGTCTATGTAAAAACAGAGGAATCACATGACCTACACAGTACACAGCATATGTCACTTTAATCTTTATCTTAAGATGAGAGTTTAAACTAGTTTACACTCTTCACTTGTTGGTTTTAGATTTGAATGTACTGAGCTACAATCGAAGATTTCTCCTCTATAAAGTTTTACACACAAATGCTAATGCTGATGTTGGTTGATTCTGCAAAACCACAGAATAACATTAGTTAATCAAAGGAACATCTGTGGCCCAACTCTGGCCTATAGGACAAACAATACATAAGAACAGATAAGGTGAAAGAAACAAATACTTCCAATGAGAACTCAGTGTGGTTCAGGTTCAGTAAAGACTGGGGCTCTGGTTAATTGAAATACTTATATTAATTTCTGGACTGTAACAGCAGGTGAACTTTGGTTGGACGTGCTAAACCCCCTGCACCTCCACCTCCGTTGTCTGTTGCTTATGCTGTACAGCCATCATCTTGGAGACTGTGCTACAGAGAGTGTATGAAGCCTAAACAGCATGTCATTCTTGTCTTTGCCTTGTTTGTTTTCGATGATGTGATACACGTGTGGGAGACTGCTCACCTCCAGGTCGGAGACCCATGTGCTGCTGCCCATCAAGAACGAAGCCTCCCATTGGCTGGCCATCCGGACTGTAAGCTGTACCCTGACTCACTGTGAGAGGAGAAACAGAACTATCAGAGTAACATCACTCTCCTTCAGACCTCCTCCTACAGTCTCATACTGTCTCCAGCTGATCTGGATCATCTAGTTCACTGACCACTGGATGAGGTTTTACCTGCTCTGTTGGACTGGTCAATCATAGGCTGGACTATTCTCCTTCTTGCATTAATAAACCTGGAAACAAAGAACATTATCATGTGAAAAAAACACACATTCTGAAAAGCTGACTCTGATTCTTCAACATGAAAACTCAGGGGTCACTTTCTAGCTTTTAAAAGTCTCTCATAGTCTTTTTCAGGTGTCATCCTGTTCCTCCAGTGACAGAGCAAATTACAGTCACTAAATAAGGCCATGATAAATTGCCAAAAGCCTTGGAAAAAAACTAGTGTGTAAACGTTGAGTTTAGATTTATTAACATGCTCATGAGTAAAAACTGAAAACAAGAACTTTAACATTATAATGTTTTCAGATTTGTGTCACTGGTTGTTTCTGAAGAAAGAAATTCATCCTCTAAAACATCACATTTGATTTGGCAGCTTCTGGAGCAGTGGGACCTCACTGTGTCTCCAGGGATCAAACTAATAATCTACTTTATTCCTGTTGACATAATCTGGGGCATTAGGACAAAGTCTCACATCTTCAAATCTATTGATTTGGGTTTAGCCCTGAAGCCTCGGGCTGTGGTGGGGCTAACCACTTTGCCAATGTTTGGCCATTGATACAGAGCACTGAGCCTGCAGGCTTTGATATCTGTGTTGGAGAGAGTGACTGAAGCCTGTACTCGTGTCTCAGGTCTGATGGAAACCTGATACACTAAACAGAAACTGTGGGGAATTTCAGAGTGGGGTCAGAGCAGCGTTATCATCATAAATCCAGATATGAACCCTGCCAGTGGAACGAAGACATGTAGAACTAAATCTAGAAGGTGAGGTGGTTTGATTGGACCTGCCTCTTACGACCAAACATGCTTTAATCCATCGTGTCATAAAAACAAGGCTGTGAGGAGGAGCTGGTTTCTCTCCTCTTTATCCCTTCATTCCCTGTGGTCACTACACACTGTGTACCGTCATTACACATGTTCAAGGACAGGTGATGTCACAAATTATAGGGAGATAAACTCAGTGTTAATTAATTAATTAATTAAATCATTGGTGTAACTTAGGGACTTACATTTTTCAAAAATTTTATATTATAATAATATTTAGTGAAGTTTAATACATCACACTAATAAACACAACACAAATAAACTCCAATCAAAATAATAATAATAATGATAGTAATTTGTGTATTTTTGTTCTGTATATCCACAGGTACTGATACGTAGTTATAGGTGGTTATATGAGCACACACTGAAATCCAGCATAAAATGTGTCGGCTGGTTTCACCCCTCTGTGACTGTGACAAACTGAGATAACGATATGAACTTTATTAAAACATGTTCGATGGAGCACGGGCCTGGACTTTGTGAGGCGGTGAGAGCAGTCAGATTTATGTGACAATCTGCTTTAGAGTCTTACCAGTTGTTCACTTGAAGAATGGTGAGGCCTGTATCCTGTGCTAACTGCTTCTTCTGCTCCTCTGAGGGGTACGGGTGCTGAAACAGACAAAAAGATAAGACATTTAGTGAGTAAAACTAAATAAATGTCAAGGCCTGCATGTACAGAGATAAGTGGCCCTGAAGTGCAGGAGAACTCAGGAGATGGACTCGTATTTGGTCTCTCTCAGGCCCAGTCATTCCTTCAGATGAGTGGAGAAACACATTTTGGCCCTGAACACTTGAGGCTGAAAGCGCGTGGCATTGTGTGACAGTATCTGACATTATTTGACATTGGCTGACAAACGATCGGTTGGGACATAAAGAGGCACAATGTTGGCTTTTGTTTGCCCCCACCACCCCCCACCCCCCACCCCCTCCCACGTCACCCATCAACCCCTCCCCGCTTCGCTCCACCCCCCTTCTCTCCGGCCGCGATCCCTCTGTCGACTCTGTGTGAGACAGTGGGAGGGGGGCAGCAGATGGCAGACAGAGGTGACCTGTGCTCTGAGAGCAGGGTCGGGGGCCTGTCCCCATTCTGTTGCTGTCAGACCATCCTCAGTGAAGGATGAGCTTCAAGCACATCATCACACACACACACACACACACACACACACACACACACACACACACACACACACACACACATTTATATCATTACACTTGCATATGCAGACACTCATAAAAGACACACACTCATGACTACACCCATGCAAACATGCACTGTACATGCAGTGCACTAGTGACTGATTAGCAGCACTGATCCTCCAGATCAGCTTCACTGCTGAAGTCTCTGAACTTTCCTGGAGGCTCAACACCATCCATCATATTCCCTCATGGTGTTTGATGATGATAGTGGAGACTGCTGTCTAACACGTCGCTCCAACATCTCCCATAGTTCACTTGGACTGAGATCAGGTGACTGTGAAGGTTATAGCATATGATTCACATCATCTTCATTAGACCATCAGTGACCCCTGTAACCTGAAGAGACCCCTCCCATCAGGATAAAGGTGATCACTTCGACTAACTTTGTATTGATCTCCAGTGACCCCTCCCCCTGGATCCCCCCGCAGCAGAACAGAGCCAGTGGGCCCCCTCTCTGTGGGGGTCCAGGGTTTAGACCTGTACCATTCTCTTGGTCACATCCATGATCACATCCTCAGTCGCCTGTTCTTCTTCCACGTCTCACTAATATCCAACCCTGTTCACCGACGTCTGTCCCATAGATCTAAATGAGGATGTCACTAGTCTCTATTACTATGGAAACACACTGGTGAGCATCTCTGCGACTGAAGCTCCTGCTCCATGTCCCAACGTCTTTCAGAGTCACTCAGGTCTTTTCCTCCTGATACAGAGTCAGAATCAACTGGACCTGCTCAGTATTTTCATACCTGCCCCAGATAATGATGTGATATTATCTGTTTAACTGTACCATGTAGTGCAGCTGTGTGGAAGCTTCTGCATCTAGATTCAAATACAACCCACAAACAGAATAATGCACAATAACAATAGTGAGGAAACAACTTGTGCACACACACAGAAACTGATATAGACACACAGACGTGCACTCACTACAAACACTAACCCAGCTGTTTGGGATAAACATGCTCTGTTTTAGTACTACAGTTCCCGTCATGCTTTGCTTTATATAAACAAGAAGTATAATTTTGATATACTGTCTCTGAGTTAGCTACACACAATCAGCTGTGTCAAACATTTATCTATTTACCACCTTTCACCCCCAGTCCCACTGAAGATCTTGCAGTTTCTGTTTGCACTAACAACGATGACCACAGATCTGAAAGATCTAAAACGTGTCTTTTGTATGTATTTGTAATAAACATCAGAGAATGTTCAGTTGATTCCAGAAGAACAAGGCTGAGACGAATTATTTGTTTTTTCTAATTACACTCATAGATACATGAGCATCACATATAAACAAGTAATGAAATCTTTTATCTCCACTGACACAACACTGTGACCTCCAATGGATTCCGGGTTTGCTCCTCAAACTCAAACTGTGGCATGGATCTCTCACTGTGGATAAATGCAGGAAACCAACAGTTACGACAGGCTAATGGGCCCATAATGAATAATATAATGAATCCAAACCTTTCACAGCTGCTTTGTCCACAGTCTCCTCAGAAGGGGATATTTTAAGGGTCTGCAGAGCACAGAATACACGACAAAAGCAGGAGGCTACGGCTGGTGGTGTACAGAGCCCCCGCCCCCCAGTGGCCTCACACTGAAACGTCTGACAAAACATAATCCCACTCCTTTCACACCCTCAGCCACTGGTGAATGCTTGATCGCTTGGGTGTTGCAATAGGCCTTTCAAGGGCCAAAGTCCCCTTGCACTCTCTTCATGGGCACATCCTGCCACGGCAAACACTTGTGCTTAACAAATTAGGCCTGAAAGGGGATGGGGAACAGAGAGGGGATAATTCAATTATCCTCCTTTTTTATCTGGAAAATCTAAAGGTGGGCTGTAGAAAAGAAGGGATTATTCCAAGTACAGGACCTGTGTGGGCTTTTTACAAACTAAACAACTGAGGGGTTACACCACATCTAAGAGCGGCAGAGGCAGAAAGGGCTAGGAGGAAGCAGCGGTGGTATCTTTTGGACCTTGATAAAAGGTAACGCTCTCTTGGTTGGGACTTGCTCACCCCCTCTCACAGCACTGTGACGCAGTGCTGCTGCCTCTAACAGGAGGCTTCTGATTTCTCTACAAACGGACTGGGTTTCAAAAGGACCTTCACACGTTCGTTCTCTTACAATAGAACAAAGATGAACTTGGTTTCAAGATGCTTTTGGGAAATCTAGCCTGGGCTCATTCCTGGGCAAAGACAGAGGGGCTAGGGTTAGACAACAGTCATTTCTAGCATTTTGTGAGATCAGTGTAGGGGTGTTGTTAAAAAGAGGACAAATGTTGTGTTTGTGAATAAGCTACAGCTGGATGTGGCTCATATGGAGAAGCAGCTTCACAAGGTACAGATTCTCTTACCGTGAGGTGCTGGAACAGCCACGCCCTCATTATGTTTGTGGCCACTTTGGGAAAGATGCCTCGTTTCTTCTGCCTCTTCTTGTCCTGGTCGTCCTCGTCTCCCGTGCCCGGTGATGCCAGGCTGTTGTCGAGGCCGTCTCCTGTGATCAGAGACAAGAGGAGCATGAGAAACCTTTAATGTGGCCGTGTCGCCTTCATCCTCCTCCACAGAAACGTGCTGTGAAAGGGGAGACGGAGGAAGATTGCCTTCCTCAGTGGCACGGCAGCACAAGATTCTTCCTCTCACCTCTTCTTGACTCCCTGGCCACTGGATAATGAAGAGGAGTTTGTAGTGTGGGAGCTCAATAAAAGCAAGAGCTATTAATTCAATCTGAGCCACGCGTTTGACATGAAGTAATGAGTGCAAGATCTGTGTGCCTGACATGAAATAATGAATGTTCAGACTGCAGTTGGACTCAGTGCCATGTACTCATATTTATATGTGACCTCTGCTAGAAATAAGACTAATGATTTCCTTATAAGTAAAGGAGGAAAAAATAAAAACAGAGTCTGGGCTGTGAACAATCCCAGCATTAAACCCTGTGCTGTTTGAAGTCAGAAGTCAGGCGTTCGCTCGGGGTACTGAGGTAGAATGACTGGGTGTGGTTGGGTTGGTCAGTAGGACATGAAGCCATCATCCTTGTGCTCTCATGTGATCACTGACCCCCCCCTCCCCCTCACCAACAATATCTGTGTTGGATTGTGTGCAGCACAGCGGCGTGCCGAGCTCTGGATCCTGCCATTAGCAGCATGCCTGTTTGATTTCGGTAGGAAGCTGCTGTGGATGGAGATGGGAGGCTTCTTCTAAGCTGAGATTTCCGCCCCTGCCAGATAACTCTCTCCATCTCACTACACAAGGGGCACTCCCATCCCTTTCCCTCTATGCCATTAATTGTGCATCAGCCGAGATGATTTACTTTTAACAGTGGTGGTTATTTTTCTTGCCCTCTGGGCAGAGAAGCCTTGAAAGCCTGCCTGGAGGGCATGTGAATAATGCATCTGAGAGACTCCTCCCCAGAGGCGGGACAGAAACCCTACTTTTCTTAAGATTTGCCCGAGCATGTCTTTTTGTTTTTAGAGATGCATCAATCAAACGCGTCTATATGAGCCATATTCATGCATAAATATTTCAGCTAATGAATATTGACATTGAAAAGGATGAGTTCTAGGGTCGGGTGCTCTGGGGGTTGTGGGAGTTTTGACTGATGGTGTCCAGCCCTGACTAACAGACACAGTTCACACTGATTGTCCTCCACTCTGTGCTTCGTCCTCCACCTCTCCTACAGTTTGTTGGTGAAGTTACTTCTTTCTGGGGGCAGATTCCCTCAGGTGGTGGTGGAAGGGATGTTGTTAAAATCACTGTATTCATTGTATTATTGTATTCCTGTCTGATGGTATCGTACTGTGTGTATTCTGTTTCATCTTGTTCCAGCTCTTCAGATCTTTGAGTCTTTGCTAACTTTGACATCTCCATAAATAACCAGAAAATTTTATGAAGGAAGAAGAGGAGTTTGAGGACCGTCCTCTCTCTTCTGTAAATGCTCTAAATTCAATGGCAGAGACACTAAAGTTCCACTGTTGTTAATGTAAACTCAACCTGGTTCCAGAAAAACTGACATGTTCAGGTTAAGACAGAGGATGTCTGAGACCTCACTACATACATCAGTGATTAACAGAATAGAAACTCTTCAATCAACACATCAGTATGATTGAAGAGCATATAATCTACAGAATTCTTATATATTCTTTATATTCTTATATATGCTTATGTAATCTATAGTATACTTATCTTCTTATATATTCTTTATATTGTTGTATATTCTTATGTATTCTTATATGATCTATAGCATTGTACATTCTTTATATTCTTATGTAATATTATATAAACAATAGTGTTCTTACATATTCTTTATATTCTAAGAAAATTTCTGTAACACCTACAAGAACGAAAAGAAAGAAAGAAAGAAAGAAAGAAAGAAAGAAAGAAAGAAAGAAAGAAAGAACAAACAGGACTGGCTTGGCCTAATTATATCTAAGGAAGCCCCCCCCCCCCCCCCCCCCGTGTGCAGCAAAGAGGGGAAGCCGCGGGGCAGATCCTCTGCTACACTAATCTCTTCTGACTGTTCCACGGCAGCTCAACTGATCTAACCAGTGTGTGACGGTGCAGTCTCAAAGTCGTACACCCATGCTAGTCTCTCATGCCCCCTTCACCTCGCCCGGCTCTTCTCTCTCTCTCTACCCCCCACTCCCCCCACCCAGTCCACCCACCATGGAGTATTGACCCGGGGCTAAGATGAAAAACAGAGAAAAAGCAGCACCCTGAGATATGAAGAGAAATCTTCCTGTCCTCTGTACTTGAGCTGCTCTCACACATTTCAGTCATCTTCATACTGTTTACACTTACGTCAACCAAAAGCTTTCAACACACTCAGAAGAAGAGAGACACTGTCAATGCTGCACAAACTACGTTTACTGATGAATGAGGCCACACACTTTTAATTCTGCAGTAGGCTCACACTGAAACACTGGAACCTGAACCTGCTCTGACTGTCTGCAACAACAACAACTGTAACAACTATAACAAACACTTACACTTACACTTCCTCACTGGAACCGGTTCCTTATATTAGATGGTATGGAAATGGGGTAAACAAAGTAATTTGTATTTACACTTAACAGTTTCTCAACAATGTTAAAGGTCCTTGTAAAAATATTCTTTTTTTTTTCTTATCTACATCTTAAAAAGTCATGAGATCTATGATTGATCCCTGAAAATCTGCCTGTGAGATCATTTGACCTGAGTCTGACAGTTTAAATAAAGTTTATGGAAAAAAAACGCTGACATATTATCCTGTCAGTCAGTCAGTACATTTCTTTCAGTTTGTTGTTTTTTGCAACTGAGCTGTTTTATCTCCCTACACAGTTCAGGCTTTTTTTGACTTTGGTTCTGTTCATTTTAGACGTCAGATATTCTTGACATTTGAAAGAGCATGTTTTGAAATGTAGTTTGGTTCTCTCCTCCATCTGTAGCTCGGCTGTTACGCTGGCTGACGTGTCCAGAAAACAAAGTGTGGAGCGTCTAGCAGAACTGATTGCTGCGCTCCCAGCTGCATCAGTGATGCAAAGCCAGCACGGCCCATCTAATGAGCTCAACAGGGCTCTGATCCATCATCAGTGACATCTCGCGGCTCCTCCTCTTATTAGACATGATACAAGACTCTAAATGGAGCAGTTGAAGGTTTCCAAAAGATGGGGAATCCTCTGTGTGAGGAGCTGAACATGATGATTAGAAGCTGCTGATTGGAAATGCAACTGTTTAAAGTACATGCTGACAGCAGCAGACCACAGTAAGAGGTGCTGTTTGACAAACTATTACTGCAGGGCCCGGAAATCCACAGATATGAGGACTGAAGAGGGTTTCTTAATCCAGTGAAGGGGACCATTTCACTGCCAGGTGATTCAGCAGATTGGAAGTGAACGTTACACACCTGACTCTTCATTTATTACACAGATGACTAAAGTAGACTACAGATGAGTGTCATTTGGGCAAATGGAGAATTTACAGCTAAAGGCAGGAAGCCTGCTGTTATTCTTTATGACAAACCTTTATCTGGTTGTGCAGGTTCATTTCATACAGTACAACTGGAAATATACTTTCTCACTTAGATCCGGAGGTGAACAGATTTTTTTGTGTTTAATAAAAATCTGCAGTAACATTTCTTTTCAGCTACTTATGGTCTGTGTGCAGGTCACACCATCCCCTCTACAGTCACTGATGGGAACATACATGCTGTTTGCACTGTGGACAAATAGCCAAACAATCGACTAAAACAGCTGCTTCTTACAGTCCTGATCATTTGGTGCCATTCAAAATCTATTCAGAAATGTAGGCTGCACAGTATTATCAAGAAACAAGAGTTTAACCAAAAGACATCTTCTCTTTTGTTTGACAAATTTGCTGCAGCAGCCTCTAGATGATCACCCAGTGCGAAGAAAACAACATCAACACTGTGTTCCCTGTGTGCTACCAACTAATTACAACTAGTGGTCACACAAACCAGGAGCCAAGCATCAGGCTGTTGCATGTGCTGGGTCAGTGGGCCGGCTGCAGTCATATAATTGAACAGGATTGTGGGTGAACTATACAGCAGCCCTGTGGCTAACTGTAGCTACTGTGGCTAACTCATAAAACAGGCATTCAGCTGTTGACTGGCTCTGTTTCTTCACTAGAAAGCTCTACCGGTGAGAGAAATTCACAGTAAGACTAAATGTCATTTTTCAAATGTGAGCACAGATGAATTCTGCTCACCTCCACTGTGCTAAGGGTGGAGACAGAACCAATGTATACACACTAGCAGAGCTATGTGAAAACATATGACTATAACGCGTTCTGGGTGAACTGGCCCTTTAAGAGTAAAATATGTCCAGTTATGAAATATGTAGATGATGTCTTCTGTCTTTCCCTCCACGCAGTCAACCTCCATCTCTTCCTCTCTCTCTGTCTTTACCTTCTTTTTTAAATCAGGTCTGAGATCCTCGGTGTGCCAGATGCTGCAGGGATATTAGCCCACGGTCTCAGTGACAATGTGATGTCATTGGCATGTCAGCACCTCCACCTCACCTCTCCAGGCTCTGGATGTGACAAAAAGATGCAACACATCCTGTTCCTCACATTCCTCTTCTCAACACCAGTGTGCAGGATCTCTCTGAGTCACCCCCAGTGCCTTTTGTTTTATCGGGCTCTTTGTGATGGACATTTCAAGCCTCCTCCTCCTTCTCCCCCAGTTCCCTTTCCAAACATTCCTAGGAGAGCTCAACCCCTATAGCTGTGGTCACCAGCAATACCCCTGGGGGTTGAGCTATCAAGGACAACCCTCTCTGCACATCACACAGCTTACAAGACAACAACCAGAGCCTGGGAGCTCACAGAGGAGCCAAACCAGTAGTAACACAGATCCTCTACCTGTGGTTAGCACAGTGCCACCACCTCAGTGCTCCCACATGACAGTGGCTTTTAAAAGGTTTCCTCAGAGCATGGAGGCACGGCTGCTGACAGCTGACTGCAAATGCACTTCCTGTCCTCTGTTGATTTTCAGAATCATCATATAGTGTCTTCTTCCTGCGGCTGAGCCTGAGATTTCCTGTGTCATAAGCATTTCAATGTTCTCTCATGTTGTTCAGCAAGGTGAAAATCAGGCACAGTGCAGAGCAGCTGTGAAAACCTGAGAATCCCACAGGTCAAGTGGATCAATTAACAATCAACAATGTCATTAACATGAGCGTGTTCCATCAGCGTACAGTGTGGTTGTGTTTGACCAGCTCAAAGCACTTAATGAAGATTGTGGTCTTGGTTAAATATTGAGAAACACTGATTTGGTCTTTGTCCTGAAAGTTGGATGTGTCAGGGTTAGACCACCACCTCATGACTTTTGTATGAGAACATTACATATCCTGAATCAGCAAAGACAAACCTGTCAATGAGCAGCAGGAAGTAATTGTGTTGTCAGAGCAAACTGAACATATCACCAGAGAGGAGGGAGGACACTCTGGGATTTGGAGGCAAAATGCTGGAGGGTGGAGTGACACAAACCTGGTAGGCTGTTCATCAGGTGCATATGGACCTAATCTGAAAGATTTTTTATTTTAAAATGAAATCACAGAGACATGTGGGTGTTCCCTGTGTTCACTTTCACCATTGACCATCCTGTGATCTCAATATCAATGTGATCATGTCTGTATGAAAACGATTGCAGCTGTATGGAGGCTATCTACCTGGTCCAAACGGGATTAGCATGATACGCCTCGACTTTGCTTCCTATCCTTTCAGGTTGTGTGTTTGACTGAGAATAGACCTGAGGCCCGGGGAGAAGCAGCAGGTAGCATGCAGCAGATCCTGCTGCAGCAACCACAGCTCTGATCATTCTGCCCTCTTCTTTTCCTTTGTTCCTCATACATAAAGTGCTCTGTCCTTACATCCCTACAGGGGGCATTCTGCACCCCCATCCTCTATGCATTCTCTCCCAGGTCAAAAGGGCAGGGACCTTGGGTTTTCCACCCACTGTTGTTTAAAAAAAGCTTTAAGGAAAGAAGCTATTCACACACTGGTCTTTCTCAGCTCGCCTCAACACACTCCTGGATACTGAATGGGTGAATTAAAAATTTACCATGCATACATGTCTCACTCTTAGTGTATGCTAGCCGAAATGGAGAAGCCAGGATTATTTTCCAAAGCAGATCCAGAACCCTCGGTCTGTTTCTGATTGTCTCCTAATCTCTTGTCTTGCAAAGCATCCTCCTATTGTTCTCGTCAATGCTCTGCTCATTGATGCCTGATGGGCAGAGGGTGGAAAGTTGCTTTAAAGTCCATTCTATTTTTGCTGTGGCCAAAGGGGAGAAAAACAAAAACAAGCCATAAAACCCTTATAGCCTCCAATTAGCACATCAGAAATCGCATTAAGAGAAGGAGCAGGGCTGGATGGTTTCAGAGGGAGAGGAAGCAGAGAACAACAAGATCTCAGCACTGACTGACCTGGAACTGAGAACCCATACAGGTTGTAAGTCAGGGAGCCACAGGTCTACATTAATACCCCTTCTGCTGTTGTTACTTCAAGTCAAACCCCACTGTGTACATTTAAAAATGCACCAACCAGCACTACAGCTTTCTGAGAGTTTGTCCTTTAAGAGCATCAAAACAGCCTGGATGTTAGAAACAATGAGGATCTAAATCCTGAACAATTGTATTTTCTGTAGCTACCAGGACTGAATTCTGGTGGCAAATCCTTCATCTGTTAGTTCTTCTTATGCTGTAAAACATCATCAAATCTAAATATACTCAATCTAAAATAATCAACTTATTCAGTTTGTTAAGTCATTTGTTAAATCATCCTCCAAGTCATAAAAGCCTCAGTCTCCTCAGAGGCTGCTACAGCCTGCAGTCCTCCTGGTTCATGCTGAGAATGTCAGTCTTTGAAAATGGCTCATAAAGATCAAATCAAATAAAAGCTCAGCTCCTTTTAACAAATGTTACTCAAACATGTCTGAAAAAACTTTTTCCAGACTGATTGACAGTTACAGTAATGTCCTCACTACATTAATGATCTGTTTTGATCAGTGTAATGAAGAAAGTGATTAGTGAAGTGATCAAATGATGACCCTCCTGTCAGCAGGCAGCAGAGAGAGGTCACAGGAAAGTCAAAGCTTTGATATGGAGTAGGACGCAGGAGGCTCTTACCGAGTTCACTGGTGTTGTCTCCACTCTGGGAGACGTGTCCCCCACTGGATGGTCCCGGGGTGCCCACGGAGGGTGTGGAGTGGGCGTCGTCCATGTCTCTCCAGGACGCTGGGTTCTGAGAGGTCAGGGAAAGTTCCACACACCAGGGGACAGGAGATAAGGAGAGAGGAGAGGAAGAGAGGAGAGGGAAGAAATAGATGAGGAGGGTCCAGTAGGTCCAGTATGAGGTCCATTATGCAGTTTCCCAAAGACACAAAGACAGCTGTGTGGCATGATTAACATAGTGAGGAGCCAAGTTGTCAATAACATGACACAAGAGAAACATTACCATTCTGTTTAGTTAAGACAGAGAGGTTTAAATCTGGAGTTGAGAGTTCAGCAGGCCTGCAGCATGTGGACCCTCCTGTGTCCTGGTCTGTCTGAGACCACGGCTGAGGAGAAACCCTGTATTTATGGGGCCGAGCAGCCCGGCCACTCATACGGCTCTAAGCCCAAAACAAACAGCAGATCTCCCTCTTGAGTCTCTGCGTCAGCTGTTTGCCGGATGGCGATCAGATGAAGAGCACAGCAGATGACAACAAGAAGTGTGGGGACAAAGGCGCAGTGTGAACGAGGCCCCTCAGTGATGAGCCCTCTTTTCTTATCCAGCCACACAATGATTACAACTCCTCAGAACACAGCTCCTGAAAGAGATGCCATGTGTGTGCACGTTTATCAAGCTAATGAAGGTCTTATGTCCTTACAGCCCATCTGTTCAAACCCAGGTAACAGGAGTGGAGGGTCCATGGTGTTGGATCCACACACAGGTGAGGACTCACTGTGAACACATTCCTCCACCAAATGACCAGCAGCAGCCAACACGAGCTGTTTCCTCCAACATGGCAGAGACTGAATGTTGGTTCAGCACTGTCAGGTCAAACTGGGTCTTACATTATTCATCTGCTACTTCTGCTATCTTAACAAAGACAGCAGCATCCTACAGACTCATGACCCTCCACCAGGAGTGAGCTGACAGTTTACATCAGGAAAGGACTGAGAGAAACAGACATTTAATCAGAGGAGAGAGAAACCAGATTCAGGAGGCTTCAGGACAGTTGACTGTGCATAAACGTCTTCAGGTACATGCTGGTCTAACCTTCACCCGTCACATATGTCTTTAGATTAGTTTCAGAGATGTGTCACTGACCGCAGCGTTGTGATATTATTAATACTCTACGATCATCTTTTAAGAATTCAACTCAATTAGGCTTTTTAAATGAGGAAATAATCAAATTTACCAAATATCAGACACTAGCAACTGGACTCAAATCCAGTTTTAATTGTTTGATTGTTTTAATTTTTTAAATAGTGTCGAAAGAGATTTCCTTTCACTCTGGGTTTTTTTTGAATGAGTGTCAGTATCTCTGCACAGGTTTGAACCAAATCATATTTTATAATAATAAATGATAATTATAAAATATATGAAGATAAAATTCTTTTAAAAAAGCATATGAAATTGAACCTAATCAAGTGTAATCACAGAACAGGATTTTCTCTGCCCTAAAAACATCAACTGTCAGAGCTCAGTGTGAGGAGTCACATTTTTAAAACATCACATTGATGTTAGGCCTGATCATGGTGCAGGTACAAGATACACGCACACAGAACTGTTTATGATTGTAGAACCTGCAGCAACATGAACAGCTGAATGTTGAGTGTCGTTGGTCCATGAGACTCCACTGACACATGGATGAATTACAGAGTGTAAAACTATAGACTCTAACTCTGAGTCACCATCTGAGTTCGCATCTTTCTAAATGAACACAGGTTCAAAAATAGGAAGCGGTTTTGTGAAGCACACAGCAGGGTGGCAGCCTGACAAAGTCCCCCTCCACTTGAGCTGTAATAATCCTATTGCCTGAGAAAAAAACAGTCTGAGAGGGACTCTGAACCCGGACAGCAAACACAGCACTGGCAGCTGCAGCGTGAAGATCATCACATCATGTGCATATCTCATATGTACATATTGTGGAGCATGTTCTGTGTGTGTGACAGCAATTTGCACATCATCCATCAACCAGCAGCCTCATTCATTCATTCATTCATTCATTCATTAATAAGTGTGTGTGTGTGTGTGTGTGTGTGTCGCTTGAACCTTTTGAATAACAGAGGGGAGGATGAGACCAGACCAGGTACACAGCTCTTATCCAAAATTAAAATCAGTGCTCCTTCAAATTCGTGAGGTGAGGTGAACTCACGTGATCTGCCAGGTTCGTGGAGGATCCTGAGAGGTCGTCGAAGTCTGACTTGCAGACATCTCGCTCCTCTATGACCAGGTCAATCGGCATTTTGCCTTTGAGGCAGCTGATGTACCGGTGGCAGAAGTTATCACAGAGCTCATGGACCTGCGGAGTCAGTCAGAGTCTTTAGATTGAACTGAGCTCCATTATAAAATGTGAAATGAGTGAGAGAGAACGTTACCTTCTCTAACTCCAACAGGTGAAACCGAAGCACCTGAATCGCTTGAATCATCTGAAACAAATCATTTGAAAATCAGTCGCTGTATGAAAATGATAATGACAAACATACAAATATGATTTTCTTTCAGAACATTAATAAACGTGTCTTTAATGTATGAAGTTGCCTCAGGCCAGTCTGCGGCTTCACGCTGCGCCCGGAGGCCGGGCGAAGAAGAGGCCCTCACCAGGTTATCCAGCTCCGGGTTAGAGGAAAATAAAGGTTTTTCTGCTCGGATCTGAGGCGTGAAAAACGGAGAGCACATCACACTCACTTTCAATCCTTCAGTTGGTCCCAGGACAGAAAATGTAGCCTACTTCCTGTATTTGTAGCACTTGTACTCACCTGTTTTGCAAACACGGCTATGTCTTCATTAAAGGAGTCGGAGGAGCAGACGTCTCCTCCCGCCACCCCGGGCTCTCTGGGCGTGCAGGTCGCCAGCTCGCACTTCTCGAACACCAGAGCAAGCAGAGGGAACAACGGGTGGCTGCAGCACAGAGGATGGGCCGGTTAGACTCTCTGTGAGGCCTGGACATGAACTGTTAATTACACCCCTCTGGGATTTCATCTACAGAAACTGCCACTAACGTTTATTTAGTCCTTCTTCATGCATCGGAACTAAAGTCATTTCACAAGCACCTGACTCTCCGTCCACTGTGCTGAGATCAGCTGCTTAAATATACTTCACCTGCATCGAAAATGACTGTTATTGTAAAACACACATTTCTATTTCACAGCTGAAATAAAAACGTGGTTTTGTATTCATGAAATAACAAGAAAATCAAAGACGTTTCATTTATTATTATTATTATTATTATTATTATTATTATTATTATTATTAATTATTTCTATCAGCTAACAACAACAACAATAAAAACAAGAACTACAACCACAACAACAATTCCTCTAATCTTCTTCTTATTATAATTATTATTATTGTTATTGTAAAATTGTATAATAACATTTTTTCTTCTTCTTCTTCTTCTTCTCCTCTTATCAGCATTATCATTATTATTATAATCGTTATAATATCGTTTTTGTTCTATAATAACATAAAAATAATAACAGTAATTAACATTATTATTATTGTATATTATATGGTATTATTCATAATAATAACAAGTTATTACTATAATTGTTGTTATTATCATTATTATTGTTGTATAATAACATTATCTAAAAATATTTATTTTATTTTAATAGTTCAGTTATTATTATTATCATTATTATTGTACAAATATCAATATTATTATTATCATTGTATATTATTATTATTATTATTATTATTATTATTATTATCATTATTATTATTATTATTATTAANAAATATTTATTTTATTTTAATAGTTCAGTTATTATTATTATCATTATTATTGTACAAATATCAATATTATTATTATCATTGTATATTATTATTATTATTATTATTATTATTATTATTATTATTATTATCATTATTATTATTATTATTATTAACATTATTATATCCACACCCGTAGATCTGGTCCTTGTCTCTCTTCAGTGCGTCGTTCACGGCGCTGCCCATGCTGCTGGGCATGATGTTGTGCGGCGCGTGGGCTCCGTAGTGCTGGGTCGGGTGCGGGGGCGGCCCGTGGTTCAGATGGTGGACCTGGGGCAGGGGTCGGGGAGCGTGCGGGTCACCGTACATGGAGGTGGGCACTCCGACTCCGTCCATCGCGCCTCCGTAATGAGAAAGCTCATCGTACTGAGGTGACAGTTGCAGGGGACATTAAGACATGGACAGGTGGCGGGAAAAAAACAAACTTTTCTGTCTAAATTAATAAGAGAAAACCTGGGACAGTGTTGGTTTAACCGCCAACAGGATCAATGATTTACTGGAGTTAGACCTGGAACCCGTTCAACACATGAGCACAGTACAACATCATCTTCCTCTTCGTTTGTCTGCATCACATTTCTCATTCACACACCAGCCTACAGTTAATGAATCTGTCTGAAGGATGAAAAAATATGTAAATGAATGAAAAGAGACGCACCCTTTGCGCCATCTCCGTGCGCAGTTTGCAGCCGTATAAAGAGAAGTTTGAAGAGGAGGAAAATCCAAGAAGAGATTATAATCCGCTCCTGTTCTGTGGAGTCACTGAATCCTGAACTAAGTGCACGGTGATGTGAACAATGCAGAAATCAGCATTGGTCCTCCCGTGAGCGAGAGCGCCAAAACACACACTGACAGCCGGCCGAGTGCTTCCCAGCGCTTCTTCAGCTGAAGGATCAGTGATCTTGTGTAACATGTGAGGGTCTGATGGTGGGGGCACTAGCGGCACTTACGGTCCGAGGTCAGTCTGCTCTCACTCTGTCCTCGTGTCCATGTCTCGCGCGCCGACTCGCTCACTGTCCGCTGGTCTGCTGCGGAGCCGTTTATAGGCTGATGACGGAAGGTGGAGGAGCAGGGTGGGTGCAGCCAGCCCCGGCCTGCTAACAAGTTAGTGTTTTCAAACTTTGTCTTCCGGTCATTGCTTTCAAAATAAACCAGTAGGCTAACGACCTGTTCTATCGATCCTGTAGGAAAGTGTGTCGGCACCAAAACGAAGCGCACAAACACAGTATGAAACTGTAAAATGTTTAATGTTTACAGTTTTTCTCAATCGCTTTCATGCAGTTCTCACATCAGAAGCATCATTCTCACAAATCTCAATGCAGTTCATTCATCATTTCCACACGCATTAGCATTTCTCATCGTATTAGTACAAACTTCCATTGTGTCCACACACTTTTTATGTTAATATGTTGTGTGAATTTACAGAAGCTATTTTTTTTGCTATTTTTTTTGTGTGTGAACTGCTTTCACACATTTTCTAAACCAGGATCTCAACCAATCTCATTTTTTTTCAAAACTCTACACACAAATCAAAAAATTGCAAAGTGCCACATATCTGCTGCAAAATGAAACACTGCATTGAAAATATCATTAACACATCTAAAAATCAAGTATTTGCATCAAATCCCAAACATTTTTTCATTAATGATAAACCATGTTCTAAATCTAAAGCTCTTCTCCTCTTCCACAGGCTTGTATTTACATTCCCATACAGTATTATAAAGTGACAGTACAATAATCTGTTGAGAGGGGTTGAAATGTTCACAGTACAGTAAACACCAATGCTATTTCGAAGCAGAATATAGTTACTTTTCCAAAATGTTACTGTTGTAACTATAGTACATTGTTGTGTCTGAACATATTTTACTCCATATTTTCTGCAGTTCTCTTTTTCTAAAGTCAGTCAAGTTTTTATCAAATTATAAAAATATTTGATGTCTAAGTCTTGAAGCTCTGGTGAAAAGGTTTAATTTATTGGTGACATCGTTGTTCACGTGATTGACGACATTGCATGTTTCGACACGTGATCAAGGTTTTAATTGTTTTAGAGGCTTTTGCACAGGTGAATCAGCGTTATGAGAAATGCATGAACTGTTTAGAAAACTGTGAGAAAGATGTTTCTGATGTTTGAACTGCATCAAAGTGATTGAGAAAAACTATAAATGGAGGCTGATCATGTGTTTGATCCCCCCTTGAAACAGTGTTTGATGTGCAAACATGCAGAAAGATAAATTTATGGGCTTTTAGTTCATTTGAACACTGAGCGCTAGTCCATGCTCTGTCAGCGCTGTGGAACTTATGCAGCTAAAATACAGTCTGTCAGATGTCAGCATGTTGTTGAATATTGAACTGCAGGGCTGGTGTGTGACCATGTTTGTGACTGTTCTCATAACAGACAACAGAGTCAGTTCCACCAGGTAAACGGAGGTAAAGAAACTCAGGGGCTGTAAAATGTTTTCACGTAGTGTTATTGAAAGTTATTGTGTTCATGTAAACTGAGCAACACTCAAGTCTTTATTATTTCCAACATATGTTAGCTTCATACGTCAGTTAATGCAAATCAAACGTCACATTGTAAAACTGGAGAATATGCTTAGAGTTGTGTTAGAGTTTCAGACACTCTGAAATCTGTTCATTATATGTTATATGTTTATTATTTGTGTGTGATGTCTGTCTATGTGAGATGCTGCTGCCCATACAGAAATGTAATATACAACATATATTTCCAAAAAAACAACATCAAAAGTGATGTCACCTATAAGGTGATATATTATTATATTTTATAATCACTTATATATATCCTCTGATATATGGAAATATCAGTTTATAACATGTATGAAATACACATAATTGTATATGTTCTTTCTTTCTTTACTTTCTTTCCTTTCCTTTCTTTTATTTTGTTTCCTTCTCTTTACTTTCTTTATTTTCTTTTATTTCTTTTCTTTTCTTTGTTGTTTTCTTTATTTTATTTTCTTCCTCTAATTTTTTCTTTTCTTTCTTTACTTTCATTCTTTTCTTTCTTTTTCTTCTTTCATTTTGTTCTTTTTTTTCTTTTCTTTTCTTTCTATTATTTTCTTTTCTTTCTTTTCCATTGTTTCTTTCCTTTCTTTCTTTTCTGTCTTTTCATTCTTTTCTTTCTCTTCTTTTCTTTTCTTTACTTCCTTGTCTTGTCTTTCCCCTGTGATACAGGTGAGTGTGATACAGGCGATGTGTGCCATACAGGTGAATGTCATACAGGTGAGTGTCATACAGGTGATGTGTGTCACACAGGTGAATATCATACAGGTGAGTGTCATACAGGTGAATGTCATACAGGTGAGTGTCATACAGGTGAATATCATACAGGTGAGTGTCATACAGATGTTGTGTGTCACACAGGTGAGTGTCGTACAGGTGATGGTGATGTGTGTCATACAGGTGAGTGTCACGCAGGTGAATGTTTTACAGCTGATGTGTGTCATACAGCTGATGTGTGTGCTCACAACAAGGTCTCATTAAATCACTTCAGTGTTTTTATTTTGGTGTTCCACATTGATTTGACTGACAACCAGACCTTTTTACATTATAATAATTTAACTCTTAAATCACTGAATAGTGAGCAAACTGAACAGCTGTGTGAAGCAGTTGACAGAGTCCACATCAACACAGGAACATTAGAGGAATATAACAGCAACTCTGTGAATTGTCTCCACACTTGTTGAAATGAATTAAAATGAAAAACACATGTAATAAAGTCACACTAAAATAATAATAAGATCATGTAAATGATGCTTTTTATTTCCTGATCGCTTCTCTCTGTTTCTTCTCTTTAATGCAGAAGTGGAATATTTCCAGCATGTTATTTTTTGATCAGAAATATTGTGCACACTTTCCTTTGATATGCTTCATGTGTGAATTATTAAAGGCATATATTTGAATTATAAATACACTAACTATAAGGAAACAGGCCAAACATGCACCATGCCCCAGGCTACATCTCTCCTCATCGCATATCATTTCCATGTAGTCTCTCAGTGTTTCCTCCTCTCCCTGCTTTCTCCTCCTTTGTGTTTACCTCCCCCTCCCTCCCCTCCAGCGCACACACCCTCCCACCACCCGGGCCAGCCGATTTGATCTGAATGGAGGCTGATTCAGGGTGTCAGGCCCTGTCTTAAATGTAATAAATTAGCATTGAATCGGGGAACGGTGCATCACTTCCGACACATCACCAGAGAAGGGTCCTGTGCACCACCATCCTTGACTTCCTCCTCTACCCTCACCCTCCTCACACACACAAACACACACTGACACACAGTCCTCGCCCTCCAATTCACCATCTACACCCCCTGCCCCTCCATCATCAGCTCTGGTCTGGCTGGCTCTGTCACCCGTCATCCTGTGCCCCACTGAGAGTCATTAGTATTGTCAGAACTGGCTGGGAAACGAGGCCAGCAGAGACCTAGGTGTGTGTGTGTGTGTGTGTGTGTGTGTGTGTGTGTGTGTGTGTGTGTGTGTGTGTGTGTGTGTGTGTGTGTGTGTGTGTGGGTGCGACTGTGATGTATGCATATACAGGAAGGCTGATCAGTGATATGTTGCAGGTCTCAGGGCTCGCCTGAGTGGAGCTGCTGTGTGAGCTGAGCTGTGTTGATGAAATGTGCAGAAATGGTTTATAGGTTAAATGTACAGGGCACAGCTGAGACTGATCACTGTCGCTTTGCTGGTAAAATCAAGACTGTGGTCTTTAACTTTCTATTCCAACTTATATTCTGAGCTTTTTGTCATCAGCTATGATTGTTGAGATCTGGGAGCATGGTGTAATCACTACTGTACATCACAGAAGTCTCTTCAGGTTCCTGTGACCTGGGTGCACCTGACCCTAACCCTGCCTCAGTGGCCTTGTGTGTGTCCAGCCCAGCATGCTGAGGAATTCGCCTGATGTGGGACATGACTTGTGTCCAGTGACAGTGACCAGGTGTGGATCGTGGATGTGGCTTTACACATCAAATCAAATTAATGAAAATATAGCTTGCAATAAATAAAAAAATGGCTATAACACGTGCCATGTTCCGATAAAAACACCATGTCATTGAAGTTGGGGTCGTGCAGTATCTTCTAACATCAGCATTCAGATTTTCTTCAAAGTGACACCTGATGTTTCACTATGTTGATGATGAAACAGCAAATGGCTCAGTAAACTGGATGTTAACATCATTCTGGGTGATCCTTGGTTTTCTCTCCTGAAGACGATTGGTTTGTTTCTAGCCTGTCTGATCAGCATATTCTGATCTGAGATTCAATTGTCGCCTCTGTCTCTGTTCCCATGTGAATGTCCACCTTGACCTTTCTCTAGTCGTCTGCTGACACCTTTGACTCTTCCAGTGGTTGCTGTGAGTGGTTTTGGTGTTTTTTGTCTTTTGTCTTTTGTCCAGGATCTTCGCTGTTTCACTGATGATGAGTCCCAATTCAGGGGCCACATCCTTCAGAGGACACAGTCTATGAGGGTGTGGGCCTTCGTAGCTGTTTTAGACCACAAAGATCCAACAGGTCTGGTCTACGGAGGATTTTTGCTTTGCACCAATAGCTATTCCTGCCCTTCAGTGGCAGATTTAGATATGGGCAACATAGGCAGCCACCCAGGGCGGCATCTTGTCATTACATTTGTGCAATTGGTGTTCGATCACTTGTGCTCATCACGTCAATGACATCATTATATTACTTTGAATACAGACCTGTAGTTTCACAAATATCATTTTTCATTGTGTGAAATCATGAGGAATAATTAACTAGTCTACACATGTGTGTGTATGTATACACATATAAATTTAGGCCTGAATATACATATATACTGTATATATAGTGAGAGAGAGAGAGAGAGAGAGAGAGAGAAAGAGAATTTTCAAATTTTGGTACTAATTGATGACTTTCCATCAAGGAAAACAAGAAAGGTCAGGCTTTAGATTATAGTTTTGCAATTTAAAATGTGTGTCCTGTTTGAAGTGTGCAATAGTGTAATAATTAGGTTTCTTAAGTGTGTTAATCTATTGCAATCAGGAGGAACTAATAAGAAGAACAAGAGAGTATAAGAATTAAAATAAAATAAAATTTATTTTGAACAGAAGGAATAGACTTTGGCACTTAGACCCCGGCAGGAAGTGGATCACCATGGACAAGATCCATAGGTTTAAGGTCCTTCCAATAAGAGGAATCTTCCCCCAGAGTCTAGATACTAGTGGTGGTGATGACAAATGGAGCTCGAGATTGGGAACGTCTTCATGAGCGAAACTTCTGATTGGATGGTTTGATTGGAGATGGTCTGGCGTCCATGGTTGAGGTGGAGAAGGGGTAGAGGTGGGTCGCAGATTCTTCATGGTGCTGAAATGGCAGTTAAATGACAACAGAGAGAGACAATTTTTTAAAGTTTGACAGCTTACAGGTGATTGGCTGAAGGCCACTGCGGTAAGGTTGTGATTGGGTGAAGATGTGAATGAGTGGGTGGAGCTTATAGATAGCGGGAAACAGTGCATGTGACTTAGAAGGCATGCACAAGGAGACTCTCCCTGACTGAACTTTCGCTAAGCTTCATTTGTGGGATGTATGATTTGAGCAATTTAGTAGTTTGATTCTCTATTTTATTCTTACTACTTTATTTTGGTATTTATGATTGTATATAATTGGAATGTATTGGTATGGAGGGGGTGGGGGGTTCGCCCTGGGCACCATACAAGCTAGAACCGCCACTGCAGTGCTTATTATTGTGTCGCAAAGCGCGGCTCCTGTTGCCTAGCAACCTTGACAACATGTAACTCTTACTTACCAAAACCTGATGTATTAAGGCCCTTGGTTTTAACAGTTGTACAGTTAACTGTTGAACTGAACTGAAATCCAATACTTGCATTTAACAGTGTAATCTTCAGGCTCTCTGTCAGTGTTGTTTGCTGTCATATTATTTTCATTACCACCGTGCAATGAATTTTGGGATAGGTTGGACCACAAAAGATCCACCTGTTGGAGCCTTTTGTTGTGATACAGTCATTCAAATGCAGCCTCTGAATTGTCACATGTCATGTCATGAGGATATCATACACCACTCCAGTCCTCCCGTGTTGAGGGTGGCCCAGCACGGATCTAAAGGCGCTGGATGGTTTGTGGTCAGTGCTTACTTCTTGGTCCTGATACAGTCTCAAATTCAACCGCATGTTCACCAACAATACATGTACATTCCTCTCACTGCGTTTAAGGCAGTAATTATTGAGCCTTCATCATTTCCATAAACCATAAATCAAAGCTTACTTATTATAAATCTGTGAGCTAATGCAGCCTGCACATGCCATTAATCTTTCTGATAATCAATTCTCTGCAGCTATTAGTCATTACACTGCAGCCTGAAGAACCTGGTTTGTTGTTCTGTCTTTTCATAAGGCTTTGATTCAGAACTAGATTTCAAACAGATGCATTTATTCATTCAACTGTCAAATCATGTTGTGTAGAAACAAACTTTTCATGTTGAAGTTTAATGTATCACAGTCTCCAGATCATTAAATAAGTAGGATGGGTTGGAGCTGAGCCCACAGCTGAAGGTTAGCATAGCACATAGGCCCTGAGCAGAGAGTCAATTCATGAGACAAGTGACATGTTGATAAAGGGGAGACTTGGATGGTTGTAACATGGGTCAGTTGTAACAATTCCAATTCCTCCTATCAGGAACAAGTTCTGAATCACCTGATTCACTCTATATTTGCTCAGTTTATTCCTTATTCCACATGTGAGGAAGTAGCTCCCTGTGACAGACACAGACTATTTTAGAAGGAAAAAACTAATTTTGAAGTAAGAAAGTACCTTTTTTTACTTAACTTGTTTTTGTAATGGCACTGCCTGCTTTGTAGTTAAACTCTTCAAACTTATGTTTATTGTATGTCTATGTAGATATTTCCATGCTAGTTGTCAGTGCTAATGGTTTAGCTGTTAGCTGTAAGCTATTTCATGGCTACAAGAGTCTGGGTTAATTGTAAGAATAATACACATACACAAACAAACATAGACTTGTGTGGCACATAGACACACACACACACGCATCCATTGCACACACACACACACACACACACACACACACACACACACACACACACACACATACATACACTAATTATGCTAAAAAAATTAAGTTTGTTTTGTTTTAAGTTCATTTAAGTGTTGAATAAAAAGCTCTGATATCAAGTTTTTGTCATAATGTTACATTTCACCCCTTTGTATGTTACATCTAACCCGGACTATGAGGTGAATTATAACATTTCACTCCTTGTGTTTGAGAATAAACTAGACATGTTCTGTTTGTGTTGTAGAGATAACAGATACCCCATTTACTGTATAGCAAATGCATGGAACTAGTTTGTATTAAATTTTGAACGTACTGGCTTCAAAGATACAGACAGAAATGTCGAAGATGTTACAGCCATCCTCGGTCTCCCCTACATTGGGTAAATCCGTCTCCTCCTGGATGATTTTTAATTTTGAGATGTGACTGAGTTCATGGTGTCACTGAGAAATGTTGATTTACAGAGCTGAACTTACTTAAAGTAAATGTTTCTTATTTCATTGAATGATTTACATTTTAGGAGTCCCTGGTTCAACCTCTCACCCCCTTCACATGCACAGTGAAACCTTGAAGCAGTGATCCAATGTGAAATGAGCTCATTGTCCTCAGTGGTAGCTATGGTCCCATTTAAAAGACCACTCCAGTCATTTAGTACGACACTCCCTCAAAGGTGGAGATATCCTAATAAAGATATCCTGATATTTAGTCTCTAATATGGGTCACACAGGCAGGAGGCAGGAGTGTCAGTTCAAAACTGTAAAACCTATAAGTTTAAACATGGTATGTAAGTTTGCATGAAATGAACTCGGATGATCAATTTCTGTCATCTGATGCTGAGATTAAAACTAGACAGAGAACAGTGACATCAACTCATATCACACAGTATGAGCCATAAATCCGTGATGAGGATCCATGTTGAAGCTATGAGGGAATCAGAGGAGGTGAGGAGTCAAACCATTTGCATAGGTTATGATTTTGTGTGAATACTTTGTCCTGTGTGTGGAACCAGAGAGAAGACCCATAATGAGCCTGTGTGTGTTCTCCTCTAATGATTAGCCTTCCATTGTTGAGTGGTAGAGCAGACCAGAGACCTCAAGTCCTCATTCTGTGTGTGTGGTGTATTCATGCGGCTGTGTGTGTGTGTGTGTGTGTGCGCGTTCGCTCGTGTGTGCGCTCGTGTGTGCACTCGTGTGTACTCTTCCCCCAGTCTGGGCATCAGTTTTAATGAGCCCAGATTTCATTTCCGATGAGCGATTATTTGACTGTTCATTTGGCTAAGATTTATGACGAGGCCCTATATCTGTAGCCTGCAGCACTGCTCTAGTCTTTAATAATGGGAAATGAACACATTAATCACCCCGTAGCAGTCAGCCACAGAAAGCACAAGAGCACCATCCAATCTGCATTACTGGACGAGAGAGAATATCAGCTCATATTCATTCACAAGCCTTATCTAGTACATTGTGGTACGAAAAATGACCTGTCCAATTGAATATGATTTAACATCCTAAAAACTGGACAAGAGTCACACACATGGATCCACACTTCCGCACTTGTGGTCCTGCTCTGATCAGAGGTTTGGACAGACCTAGGCCTGTTTGCCTGGTCAGTTTATCAGCTGAGGTCACCACAACAAACCCACAGGATTTACCCAGGGCGGAGCAGCGCCACTGACCACAGATCCCATGAGTCACTGGGCTCCCTATCAGAAGCCACACCTGATGCTGGGCCAGAGCTCTGAGGTGTGAACAAAAGATCACAGGCAGCACTCTCACGTATCAGCTGCTACAGAAACACACAGAACTCAGGGATAATAGTGACTTCAGATTACATGAAGTGGCAGCATAATGGATCTGACTCCACACACACATGAAGCTCTGCCTCCTTTAAAGCATTAATGCACCACGCTCTTTGATGATTCCCGCTATCAGATCACCATTAACACAGAGGCTGATTAATCTTGAAGATTTACATCCTGGTTGATTTGGCGACGCCTGTGGTTTCTCGTGGTAACAGCAAGTGTATTTTTTACTGTAAATAAAACAAGTACCACACTGTAATGAATTGCTGTGAATTTACTGTGGATTTATAACAGTATAATACAACATTTCATAATAATTGTAAAATATTCATTCCTCACATGTAAATTAACAGTTATTGCAGTCAGTTAACCAATAAAAGTATCTAACTGTAATTAGTAATCAGCATAATACAGTATTTTTCACATTTTTGAAACATGTTCTATCATCCCTGTGTAACTCCAGTCGCTTTCCATCATCATTGTACTGATTATTGTAGGCTAATGTTTGTGTTTTGATGATAACATTTTTTTATTAATCAAACTTCTCATACAACTCATTTTTGAGTGACTAAATGCAACTGACTTCTGAGCTTAACTCCAGTGAGCACAGCTTTGGTAGAGAGGAGTCCTTTAACTACAGACTTCAACCAAGAAGGTAACATTACGCTTATCTCATGATATTAGCATTGTCCAGTATTTTTTTCTCTGCATAATTACTGAACTGTTGACATTTCAGGTAATGTTTCATTAGGTCAACTTACAGCAAAGGTGTTTTTTCCAGCCTTTTCATTCATGCTTTGTAAGTAAGGTTGATCAATTAAAGGCAGCTAACAGTCAGTAAAGTTAACTCTATTTAAGTTACACACCATTGCAGTGTGAAGACATAGCTAACTTGTATTTACTTGTGCTACGGTATAGGCTACCGTATAAGGAGCCAACTATACAACTGCAAGGGAGAAAGACGAATTTTCTAAATCAAGTGGGGACCTGAAATTACCAAAGTGTCTCTCACAGTAGGTGGAGAATTGAGGTCAGTCAGTGTGTTAGACATTTTACTAGAACAGGGGTCAGAAATCTGTGGCTCTGGAGCCGCATGCGGCTCTTCAGCCCTTCTGCAGTGGCTCCCTGTAGCTTTGGAAAAAAAAAAAAAATGAAAATAAATAACAGCTATTTTTTCTTTTCTTTTTTTTTTTTTTAAATCGATGTGATACTGATAATATTTCGTCGCCTAAAATATACGTCACATCTTACAACGTCTCCATAGCAACGTTTACAGCCAACCGCCTCTTCCTGCTGCCGATAGGTGGCTAATCTTGAGTTTCGGCCCCCCAGTAAGGTAACCATGGATAAATCCAAAAAAAGTAAAGTCTCGGAGGAAAATAGAGAGTTTAATTCTGAATGTCTCAACGGTTGAATGCTGTAGAAGGCTGAGGATAAAAACAGAAGAGGATGATGGCACACTGAAATGGACTTGAGTCATAATTAAATACAAACTGGCCTGTTCTTATGTTTACTCTGCTTAAAGCTATTAGGCTGCAGCTATATGTTTTATTTATTTCAAAGTGGGTTACTTTTTACTTTTTGAATCCTTCACAAATAAGAGAAGAACTCAAATAGACCTGCATAGTTCTGTGTTTTATTTAAAAGCAGGCGTTCACATGCCGGTGTTTTTTTTCTCCTATTCATAAGAGTTTGGTGTTTTCCTTTGTTATAAGAGGTAAAAACAGCAATAAAATGTCAACAGTTTTTTTGTAGTTCTATAATTTCATAAATGCAATAAACTATAGTTCTTTTATATATAAAGCTATATATAAAACTTTAATGCTGTGTTATCTTCATTTTAAGGGTCGAATAGGTTTTGCGGCTTCAGATGATTTTTATCTGTGGGAGAGAGGCCAAAAATGGTTCTTTTAATAATAAAGGTTGCAGACCCCTGTACTAGAACAATGATATGTGTGATGTGTGTGTTTGTTTATCTTGCATGTTATAGAACTTTCCAAAAGTTCAGAAGTTTTTTGTTACATACTAGTGCTATTTTTTTTTTTTTTCTTACAGGCACTGGTCATTGGTGATTGAGGATACCAGCCCAACTCTGCAATCGTCACCCCTCACTGGTCATTCCATCTTTCTCCTCTCTCTTTCTCTGTTTCACTTGCTTCCAAGCTAGACTGTGATACAGTTCTGTTACACTGTTCTTGATGCTATTTTTATTCAGTATATGAGGTTATTCTCATAAAGATTTTATTGGACACTTCTCCCAAATATGGTTATGCAGTACCTTGTCAGTTTTGTAATACAAATGTGTTTGAGTACATGCAATAAACTACAGTAATATTATATTATTACCTTTTTTTGTTTTTTTTTTAAAGGGGGGGATTTATAGGAATTAAATGCAAAAGTAACAGATTGTATTACCCTTTGTAAATAAACATTAACATGATGCCATATACTGTAAAATTACAATAAAACCCAGATATCCTACTGTTATATACTGTAATCCAATTTATAGTAATATACTGTTAAAATAAATTACAGTACATGCACCGTAAAATAACTAAAAAATAAAAAAAGTAAAAATACTAGTGTCTCTGCTGCTTACAGTGAAATTCTTTGTTGTTCAGATTTTTTAGATTTGGGATCAGTCAGGTTGCATCTTTATGGAGGAGGATTAGGGCCAAAAGTGATTTAGTTAAAGTCAGATTTCTGAGATTAAAGTCAGAATTCTTACTTTTTTCTCACAATTCAAAGATTAAAGTAAGAATTGAGAAAAAAAAAATCACATGTGGCCCTAATCCTCTTCCTTAAAGGCATCTTAAAGTCATACTGTTAGACTGTTATAGTCTCAGATCATCTCCATGCAGCGCTGCAGCCACACAAACTGTAGGCTGAGAACATTCATCATGTCATACTGTCTTAATGAGGAAGACACAAGGATCAATGGTAACTAAGTGTTACCCTGCACATCACATCCAGGAGTACAGTCATTAGTGTCCTGTGAATTCCTTGTGTGTGGACACCACCACGAACAGTGCAAACTGCACAGAGACAGTTACAGATGTAATAAATATACCCACTATGGCAGAAAAATGCTGGTCCTATAAAATCTAGTTTTAAGTGATGGAATGTATGTTTCTAACACTGTTGATGTGTTTCACTACATACTCTGGTGTGGAAACGTTATTTCATATTAACTTATTTCTTATTGTTGTAAATTAACTTGGAACTTGAGGTTTATATATTTATTTAGGATCAGAAGACAAAGTCAAAGTACAGACATTTAATCTACAGATTAAATTATAATTATACAGTTATATACATGAATATTTATTGATGTGGTGTGTGTGTGTGTGTGTGTGTGTGTGTGTGTGTGTGTGTGTGTGTTTGTCCCTTGCAGATTGTCCCACTCTTGTGTTCACTGACACATTTGCACGTGGTTCCATCACATCTCTCCTGCAGAACTTGGCTGCGGAACAAAGAGGTTATTGTCTTCCCTCCATGCTGTTCTGGCTCTGAAATTTCACAAAGAGAAGACTTTATGCATATTTCACACTAATTTGTTCACTGTATGTTTTTGCTTTTTGTTCAAGGCATGAAAGCAATCCCATGAAGAAAAATAGGCCTTATTGCTGCATGCCTGGAAGAACTGCAGTGCACATAGAGAATGATTCATCATCTCTGTTTCCTTACATCAATCCTTAATATTACTCATATTTTGCCTCTAGTCTCGTTCCCATAATATAAATTACAAACAAATAAAATACACAAAAATGCTAATACTAATACTAATACTAATAGTAATAATGCTCTGCTCTGTACTGTCACTAAAGATCTGGTTGGTCATCAACCATTCAAAGCAGTGGAGTGTGTGTGTGTGTGTGTGTGTGCGCGCGCGAGCGCGCGCGTGTGTGTGTTCCTTCTTTCATTCCCTTGGGCATTGTGGACAGAAGCCAGCTAGCTCATTATGTCTCCTTTGGAGGATTTTAATTGTTAATTCTGAACAAAGATTTGGCTCAGTAACCACTTCTGTGCTACATCAAATGGTGTGTGTGTGTGTGTGTGTGTGAGTGTGTGTGTGTGTGTGTGTGTGTGTGTGTGTGTGTGTGCATGCGTGTGTGTGTGTGTGTCCTGTATATATTAAGTTTTATCTGTTCTGTTTGTCCTATTGTTGGTAGGAAGGAGTGTATGTAAAGGATGACCGGGTTTTAAATGAA
The DNA here is from genome assembly GCF_002260705.1 of Seriola dumerili. Taxonomy (NCBI): domain Eukaryota; kingdom Metazoa; phylum Chordata; class Actinopteri; order Carangiformes; family Carangidae; genus Seriola; species Seriola dumerili. The sequence continues at coordinate 148,510 of NW_019174280.1, read as the reverse complement.
GCTGTAAATCAAAGATGGTCAATATAACTTCATTAGACACGGTTACATCATGTTGTAAAATTATTCTTTTACTGACACAGCACTTTAGACAATTTGATGACACCACTGTGAACAGTATAAATACAATGGACAGAATAATTGATTTTGGTCTGGTCAATCACACCGTTAAAGACAGGAGCAGTAAATGTCATTGGCTCAAAGTAACATACTTAAAACCTCATAATTGTTTTGCAGCCTCTGGCTCAGAGCTGGACATAAATTCAGTGCTATCACAACCTGACTTGTGCCATGCATCTTAATGGGATAAATGTACTGTATGAATCAGCTCCACCATGGGCTGGATTTTGTTGGCTCAACTGCTAACTAACGTTTCTTGACTAAACACAGCTCAACATCTCCATCTACTGGACCTACAACAATAATACTGGTCATTAGGTATTCATGCATTTATCTCTTTTCTACATTGATCCTATCAGATGTTGAAACTTCTCTCTGAGACTCTGCTACATGTTGACATGACTGCATCACATCATTTCTGCTGAAGGGGGTACTGAAGTTCACTGAACTCACTGTAATGTTGATGAAACCAGTTTGAGATGTGGAGCATTATTCTGCTGGAAGTAGCCAATAGAAGATGGTTAACTGCGGTCATGAAGGGATGAACATAGTCAGCAACAATACTCAAATAGACTGTGAAATTCAGACCATGATTGATTGGTATTAAGAGGCAAACATTCCCCACACTATTCAGATGGATACACACTGTGTGATTTTGGGCTGTCCCAGATGAAAGACACATGGAGAGATCTTTGGTCGTGGCTCCACGGTGGACCTACATTACACCACGAGAGAGGTTTGATGATGGCCATTGTCATGATGGCCATTGTAACGATGACCAAAGAGCCTGAGACAAAACTCTGACAGTGTCAGAAATTTAGGATGACCATCTCACAATGTAGCTGCTGCTACGACCCACGTCTAGGAAAAGGAAATAAAGCCTGATGTGGACTTAGACGTGTTGTTCACTCTAAAGCTTTGATAAAGAGTAAAAGAAATTCATGGTCACTAATTGTGAAAAAATAATGTACAATAGTAATGAGAGATATTTTTCCTGCAGTGTGCAGGTTGATTTTTTTTGGAGACTGAGAAATCTTTCTAAAGAGGAGGTGATCCAGTTGGCAAGGCTGGACCCAGACCAGGGGTGCAGGGAAAATATTCAGCCTTCCCTGACAACCCAGCTTTCCCTGACATCACGCCTGGAGTGACACCCTTGTTCAGGACAGATAAGCTTTTGAGATCTCAACATAACATTCTACCCGGGTAGCAACGGGAAAAAACATATCACACACCATACATCTAACTGAAAATAACTTTTGAACCTTGGAAGACTGAACTATATGCAGACTGACAAAAACACTAAGGGAACAACATATTGCTGTTGGGAACAAATTGTTATTTCATCCAAATGTTCTTTTTTTCTGAATGTAATAATACAATTGGGGCTGCTTTAACCTCAAATTAGCTATGTGTCATTCACTCCTGAGTCAAGACCTAGAGGAAATAGGCCCAAAGATCATACAGAGTTCTTAGCTCACATTTAAGTCATTGGTGGTGAGTGCACCATGTTACACCATGTCTAGTTTTCTATGGTGAGGAAGGGCACCCAGAATCTGTAAATCTGTACTCCAGAGATTTGATAGATGAATAAATAAAGATACATTTAATGGTGGTCTATCCTTGCCAAATTTTCAACTGTATTATCGGGCAGCGCATATACAAAAAATTGCATTCTGGTCTATGTCAATGGAACTGCCCTGGTATAGATTAGAAGCACGGTCATGTATATCGTCCTCCCTTGTAGCCTTAATAACCTCTCCTGTCCCAACCAGTCCCTCTGGCTTTACAAATAACCCAATGCTAAGTTCCACTCTCAAAATATGGTTTCAGTTCAGGAAGCATTTTAAAATTCTTCTTCTTTAATTCCATTATTGGGAAACCATTTATTCCAACCTACATTTACAGACTCCACTTTTACTTTATGGCATGGTAGAGGCTTGAAACTTTTCAGGGACCTGTATGAGGATGATGTTTTTTGTACTTTTGCTGATCTGTCAACTGAATTTCGTCTTCCACCCTCTCTTCCAATATTTTCAAGTTAGAAATTTTGTTAAATCTCTGTTTCCTACTTTTCCTCTCCCACCCCTCAAACAGGTATGGGATGAGCTTCTCCAGTTAAATTCCCTTCAAAAGTCACTTATCTCAAAAATGTACAATAACCCCCTATGCTACAGCTCTATGATTACGAAAATCAGGGAGGCTTGGGAGCGTGAGTTGGGATTGACCTTTGACTAGAATTGGTAGGACTCTGCTCTCAACAACTTTCACAGGAGCTCAATTTGTGCTAGTCTTACACTCATATAGTTCAAGGTACTGTTCAGGATTCATTTTTCCAAAGGTAGATTATCATAAATATTTCCTAACACTGCAGATATTTGTGAGAAATTTCATGGTTCACCTTGTGATCTTACTCTTCTTTTTTTTATTCTTGTCCACTTCTGGTCAACTTTTGGCAGAATTATTTTAATGCCATCGTCGAAGATACTCTCGGTCTCTATCAAGATTTCCCCACATATTGCATAGTAAGATGTCATCTTCTTCTCCACTGAATGTCAACTAAAACTCCCTCCAGTACTCAGTGGCTCACTGATGTCATGTCCTTCTTAAAGTTAGAGTAAAGTTAGAGAAAATAAGATAGATAGAAGATATTCAGCAAGAGCTAGTCCAAATAAATTCTACAATGAGTGGCAATCTGACATTTGACATTTTTCAACTCTCTTTAACTGTCATGCGTTGTGACGAAACCCCCCCCCCCCCCCCCCCCCCCCCCCCCCCCCTAATTTTGTCCTTTTTTTGTTTGTTTTGTTTTATTTATGTATCAGTTATGTATTTAATATGACTGGTTATTTGTTTTATGTGTTTTTTTTTTCCAATTATTTTTTTTACATTATTTGAAATTATTTCACTGTTGGATATTTAAAATTGTTTATATTTCAGATTGTACAATTTAAAAAAAAATTTAATTTTTTTTGCCACATACCATGTTTTCTATTAAAAATATTAAACAGGAAAAAAAATCCAGAGGCAGGAGAGTTTTGTGTGAAACCAAAGATCTGTCTCTTTCATACCAGGAAGGAACAAATGAGACAGACAGAGCAGGTGTCCTCCCCAGTTGGTCACACTCTTGATACAATGATGACAGTGATGAACTCTGTGTGACATACTGCTTGTCACTATGTATCTGAATGTTAGTGCAGTCATTAGGGCCAAAGCAGTAGGTAGGTTTAAACCTGTTGACTTTTATTTTGATGCATCACTTCTGGTTCCATATTGTCACATGATGTTCACGTAAAAGTGCAAAGGCACATAGTTAATGTCTCCAGCAGCAACAGCAGTGTGTTGTTTGCAGTGATAGGCCATAATATCAAAGGTCAAAGGTGAAGTCATCAAGACATTAAAGAAATCTCTGTTTGTTATACCTCTGTGCTGGCAGAGCTTTAACAGAACTTCTTCAAATTTGGCACAAACCTTCAAGGTAAAAGGTCAAGGTCACAGTGACCTCACACAACATGTTTTTGGCCTTGTGAATGCAATATCTCTAGAACACCTCAGGGGAATCCCTTCAAGTTTTGCAAAAATGTCCACTTGGACTCAAGGACAAACGGATTAGGCTTTGGTGGTCAAAGGTCACGGTGACCTAACAAAACACTTTTTAGCCATTACTCAAGAGTTCACACGACAATTATGACAAAATGGTGAATATTTTATATGACTCTGAATAAAAAGTAATGTAATCTGAAACTAGTCTGAGTGGAGGAGGCAGACAACCACAAGGAGATGATTCTAGTTTGTTTTGTTTTTACTGCCAGGACAGTTTGATTGACAAGGAATCTATAGATGTAGTGCAGTGTGGAAACTTTTTATTCAAGATTGTGTCAAAATAAATACACATTAAATAACACCTTCATCATCGTCTTCATCATCATTTATCTCTTTACTCAAGATTCTGACATTTCTCAGGGTCTGGTGGAGCTGCCCTGCTGATACCAGTGGGAACAATCCAGAGCTGTGGTGAGCAGCAGGCCCACTGCTGCCTCACTGCTCATGGTACTGACACATGGCCTAATTAGGTAAATAGGAAGCACAGTGTAACTATCCTGCCATGTTTCACTGACGCAACAAGCGGAAATGGTCTACATGTTAACATAAAGAGGTGGAGTCACCTGACCTCAGCTATGTTTTTTTAATGTGTGTGTGTGTGTGTGTGTGTGTGTGTGTGTGTGTGTGTGTGTGTGTGTGTGTGTGTGTGTGTATGTGTGTGTGTGTGTGTGCGTGTGTGTGTGTGTGTCAGGAGGAGTCTCAGAGGAATTGTCTCTGCTGGTTGATTATTACAGATAATTAGTAAAAAGTAGTTTTTACCTGATTACACCTCAGTGTAGTCTATCGTTTATACGTTTATAACCATCCTATAGGTATAACACACCTGTAGGACAACAGGTGGAAATCTATGCTGTTTGTTTTCAGCACTGACAGATATAGCTGCTCATACTATGACGTGGGTAATGTTAATGTTAATCTAAAGCACAGGATTGTGGTTCACTGTAGTTTAGAAACCAGAATGATCCCAGATAGATAGATAGATAGTGTAGCGTTAACGCTATAATTTAGAATTTACTCTCGTTGAAATGGGGCACCAGTCCTCTGGGAGGACAACAATGAATTACTTCATGTATAAATTTATCAATCTCATATCAGAAGCCATGACTTCTCGATTCAATGGATCTCTGGTCTCTACGTCAAAAGAACAAAACAGGACAACAGCTGAGTGTAAATAAAGGAGTTTATTAACTAAACTACTATCTACAGAGTAAAAACAAGGTATAATAATCTTATAGATGAAAATAATAATGAAATGAGCGGTGTGATGAGTGGGCAATGGTGGGAGAGAATATGTTATGGCTATACACTGTGGCTATACAGCTAATGATACTATGTCTATGAATGAGATTTGGTAATTAAATATTACTATATTTCGACATCAACCCAGTCATGAGCAGAGTGTTAAGACCAGCCTACTGTGAGTTGTGCTGTAGCTGAGGACTCTTGGCTGGGACCCAGGTGGCTGTGGTTGCAATGGTAACCCTGGAGACATGGGATCCAGGTGGATTCTCCTGGAGGTCGTGTCCCGTTATCACGGTGACGGATTCTGCTGGTGTCTCAGTGATTCAGCTCTGGTGGAGTTTGCCAGGAGACTTTCTGTCTCGGGCACTCTTGATTTCTGGTAGGCTTCTCTGCAGGCAGTCGTGCAGATGTATTATCTGCCGGCATCTCTTGCAGGTTGATGCGAAATAAACTCTAAGGCACTTCACTCTGGTTGGATAACTCTAGAGGAGACTGGCGTTGACCAGATGACTCTAATGTTGTCAAAATCTTCAAAAAGGAGAAACTTGATGATAATTAAAAGTTACAAAATTACTCTGAGGCACTTCTATTGTTTTGGTTCAGTTGGTCTTGGCTTATAAAAATAAAAGATTGCGCATGTACACTAAAAGAATGTTACTTGGAGCCTTTGGCAAAGAAATAATAAAGGACGTGGACAAAATGATCAAGTGCAAAAATGGCCAAGAGCCATGAGATTGTGGCTAGCAGCTTAGAGCTAAGAATTTACATAGCTACAGAGCCGGGCTTTGAGCTGGGACTCTGAGCTTTGAGCAAAGTTCTCAGCTTCTAGTTTCTGCATCGTTTTTCTAGTTCTAGCTTTCTGCTTCTAGCATTGTTTCTCTCTTCTAACTTATCTTGTCTTAACCATTTGTGAATTGATCACAACTGTTTTATCTCCTGGGGGCTGGTGCATGTTTCACGGGTGTCACCTGTCTTCTCCTGTGTTTCAACTTGGAGAAGAGAGTAATTTTCCGCTGAACTTTTGAATAGTTTAATTCTACAGTTTACCTATAAACTCACACGTGTCTTCCTCCATGACCATAAAACATTAAATGAAATATAACATATAAACCTAATGGCACTAATAATGACAGATAGGAGTAATACAAGTGTGGATTTCATATCAGATCATTCAAACCTGGAATTAATCATAATACAAGTGGTTAACTGATCAAACAACAATATAAACATTTCCTAAAGCTAATGGTCTATAAATGTGGATTACACAGCAGTTCTTTGATGGTAATAATAATAATATGGACATTCTGAATGTCATGTAGTGTGTGTTACCTTGTGTGAAGGATGCTGATAGTATGGTCACATGAAGCACATTGTCTTAAAGTCTACATGTTACATTTCAAACATTCTATTGGATAGAAGTTTGGGATTGACCTATTACATAGGAACATCTCATGAGTTACAGAACAGTTAGATATTTCATTATATATTCTTCCTCAGATCTGTGCCTGTGAAGAGTGTTCTGCTGGTCACTACTCAGGGTTGGAATGTTGGTTGTAGTTTATGACTCTTATCTTGCGAGGGACAGAGGAAGGGAGGTTGGTGTGTGTGTGTGTGTGTGTGTGTGTGTGTGTGTGTGTGTGTGTGTGTGTGTGCTCATGCATGGCACAAATAGGCCAGGATTCACACTTTAGTGATAATCAGACCTTATGATGTTACTTGTCCTATATAAGAAACAATCAAATATCATTAGAGCTGACCCTTTGACCCTTGGTCTTGTTCTGTGTCTCTCTGACATGCTAAAAGCATGGTCTGTTTGTGAGGGAAGGGTCCTTTGTCTCTGCTTCCAATCAATTTGATAGTTTGATGGTGGGAAGAGTAACAAAGTGTCAATTTTGGGTCTGTAACTCTGCATGTCCTTAGAATGAACTTCGTTAACGGCTTGTGATTGATGCCAGGCCAGGTATGTACGCTACAATAGATAGATCATCAGTCATGGGTGTCTGTGTGGGACAATGTAGAAATGTAAAAACATGACTGGGACATCAAACCTTTCCAGTCAGTGTTCAATCACAGATCACATGATGTGGTCTGCCTGTGTGTCTACTAATGAACAAAAGAATAGTCCAGCACTGGAAAATGAAGTTCATGAACAAGAGTTGCAAGAGGGCTGCCTCTACCTGAGCCTCTCCAACCACTATGTGGCCCTGTCCACTGAAGATCCGGTCCATCTAGTTGATGCCCCCGCGGCTTAATTTTCTTCTTGAATAAGCTCTCTGGACTGCTTATTTCCATCCTCCTAAAACCAGGTGATGTCCATATAGGGTGTAACAACAGTGGTCCCCTCCCAACAGTAGTCTGTAGTGTATTACATTTAGCAGAATCCTCAGTCTCAACACCTGACTTCCTCATTCCCCCCTCTTCAGCACCAACAGAGTCCACCCCAACTGGAAGGGTAGCTGAATGCTAGCAGCTAACATGCAGCACACTGTTCAGTCTGCCCCACTGACCCACATCCTGTCTCTTCCTCCTACAGTGACAACTGCTCAGGGGTGTGGCTAGGATCTCAAGAAGCCCAAATGAAAGACCCTAACGATGCCACTGGTACTGTCATTCATGCCTCCAGGAGCTACCTCCAAGCAACCTCTGGCCAGCACTTTCTACACTAGTACATGAAAAGCCATCTGGAGTGTTACGCTGCTTTACTGGATGTTGGGAGAACACATAGTGGAGTGGATGACATGAAGGGCCCTGTTGTGTAAACTGGCTATAAAATACACATTTCTGGTTGGAAAGAGATGGATTTAAGGTGCAAGATCAAAGCTGGCCCTCAAAGAAAGACTAATACAGCCCTTATTGAGGGCCACCTGTCCCTGCACCTCCCCCAAGACCTCCCAGTTGCTAAAGTGCTGGCTGATGTTAAGAGAGACTGCGCCCCTGTCAGAGTGATGAACCTATCCCAACATGCTATTACAATCAAGCCACACTCACATTTGGTCAGTGCTTTCCTGGTTGACAGAGTTATGGAATTCTCAGACAAAAAGCAGGGCAGATATCACCAGGGTGGGAGCACAGTCTGGATCAGGTGGTGGCAAGTTGTGCAGTCGACCTGAGTGAAGCAGCAGTCAAGAGTGACTACCAGCACTCCCTTCTTAAGGAACTTGTGAAGAGAAATGCAAGCATGTTCTCCCAGCACACCATGGACTATGGCCACACAAAAACAGCGCAACATGATATTCCCCTGGTCGATTCCAAGCCCTTTCGGCTCCCATACCGCCAAATTGCCCCCTTTTATTAGCAAGATGTGAAGCGATGGAGTCGGCAGGCATTATCAGGCCTAGTAAAAGTCCATATGCTTCAGTGGTGGTGATTGTAACCAAGAAAGATAGGTCACTTAAACTGCTCCCTAGGTACCAGGGTTGCAGAGGGATGTGGCCTTCACGGTCTTGGGAGATTACTTGCAGGTTGTATGGTTATGAACAAGTTCATACAATATAGCTTATATGGATTTCCCCTAGTTAAGGCTAATATGCCTTAAAATTTTTTGGGGATCCTAGTTAGGACCCCAATTTTACCGACTGACTCTAGGCCGGCAACAAAATAGGAGGCCACACACAGACACTTTGATCAAGAAATTATTTATTTAACTCAAATGCATAAACAAAGTAACCAACCAAATTGTGTGTGTAAGTAAGAAAGTCATCAGTCATGTCAGAAGTGTGTGGATGGGTGAAAATATGGTGTAGTGCACGTTGTAAGATGCAACAAACCAAACAAAGAGACAGGCCGTAGTGGCTGAAGTAGGCCCAGCTGAGAAAGACCGAGACTACCTGAGGGGCGGACCTTTATGCCTTTTGGGAGGCCCTACCCAAATGGTATTAACTAACCACCCTCCAAGCTCTGCCTTCCAGCCAACTCCCATAACTGCAGGAGAAGAGTGAGGCAACATGCCAGGAGAATGGAAAAGGGTCATCACAAGCTGTTACGAGTGGCCAAAATAACCTCACACTGATGGTTTCAAACCCAATTTTGTCCCCACAACCAAGACATGTATACACAATATATATGTACTGTATATAGTATTTGCTCTAACAGAAGTTGATCTGCAATAAAGCTATTCCGCTATGTTGTTTCTGTCAATATACCTTTCCTATATACCTGTCATGGCAGACACTTTTTGTTAGTTTGTTTGGACTTTTGTCACTTCCTGTTTTATTTTTGTAGTTGGTTTCCTTGTGTGTCTCAATGTTTTTACTTCCTGTCTTGGTCCTGTTTCTCTGTGTGGTGATTGCCTGCCCTGCCCTAATGTGTTTCACCTGTGTTCAATCAGTTCAATGTAGTCTATGTGCTCCCCTTTGTCTGGGTTGGTTTGTCTGTTCATCTATGGTTTTTCCTCAATCTGTTCATGTCTGGTTGGTCCTCGAGCTGTTCATGTCTGGTTAGTCCTCAGTCTGTTCTTGTTGCCAGTTCATGTCTCCTGTTGTCATCCCCTGTGGTTCCTTGTGTTTTGGCCTGCTGTTTAAGTTCTTGTTTAACCCTTGTGCTTCGTTTTCCTTTTGTGGTTCACCAGCAGGTTCTTAAGTTAATAAACTTTTTGCACCTCATTCCTCTGTGTTGGCTGCATTTGGGTCCAGCCTTACCCGCATCGTGACAGAACGTGACAATACCGAAGGAAAGTAAAGGTTAAATTCAATATGTCTGCTGTTCTGTCCAGTCTGAACGTGTGTGTGTGTGTGTGTGTGTGTGTGTGTGTGTGTGTGCGTGCGTGTGAGAATGACAAACTGAAATTAACTGCCAAATGCTTCCTGATTACAACTGGACTGAAACATATTTCCAGTGAAAACAGTTTCGAGGTGTGTATTTAGTGTTTGAGCAGTCTGTAGTGGGATTTTGAAAGAAACGTCAGTAAAGTGGTTGATAAACACAACAGATATCAGAAGAGTCTGCAATCAGGTAATTTGACCTAGCTGTGTATCCCCTCCCTGCACTCAGAGGTTGACATGGTGACAATGCTGTCTGTCTGGCTGCCTACCTATCTTTATCTCTGAAAAATTTAGCACCTGGAAAAACACTGGGTAAGGTAAAACAAAGAGGCAAAACTTTAGCTTCTTTATAGCTTGACTGCAAGATTTATTCTTTTCCTTTAACACAGAAAAATAATCAACAGGTCACTCGCTTAGCATAGCAGAGTGTAACCAAACATCTTCACTTATACACATTACATCTGAAAAACCACTTAGTTCCAAACACGACACATCATCAGAAAGAGTTATGACACTCTTATATTCCTCACTGGGCTGCCAGCACGTTATTCAGAGGAACAATAACCCACCTGTATGTATAAAAAAAAGAGGCAAAACTTTAGCTTCTTTATAGCTTGACTGCAGGATTTATTCTGCAGCACTGCCTCTATGGGGTTTCTACGTTCCTCAGGCGATATGCTCCACCTACTGACCTGTTTAAGTATTGCACTAACAATAAGTGAATAACAATGAAATTGGTATGGTCCGTTTTTAACATTTAAGTTATTTAACTTATCTTTTCAATCTTATCAATTAACTATGCTCTAGTCCCCTAATTAACTTTTTAAACACATTTTAACCCTTTACATCTGTGTACCTGTCAACCTGTCTGTCTGTTGTGTGTGTGTGTGTGTGTGTGTGTGTGTGTGTCCTGAATGAAAGTGTGTCTGTCTATCTTTCTATGTTTCCATTTAAATGTCCACACAGTTTAAATTCCGTTAGGCTCTTTGCTAAGGTTCACTTTATATGAAACAGGACAAATTTGTCTACTAACGAGGAAGAAATGATGTGTCAAGATCGAAATATGTGGCCATAAAGACGAGTTGCACAGATTTTTTTTTTAGAGCTTCTCCCACTCTAGCAATGATGTCATCTACTCTAGCCCTGAAGATTCCGTGCAATACACACCCATTATACACTCAAAAATGTAATGAAAATGGCATGAAACTAAAACTGTGATAATTCAAAAACTGTACAAGATATCAAAAAGTTGAATACAAGTCTAATAGATGAAAGTCTTGTGAACATTTTAATGTTTGAAAGAAGTACTGTATGTAGCTGAAAGTATGCTGAAGTAGTTGAAGCTCAAAAAGGCTGAAGATTTCAAGGTTGAACAGGAGTTGGAGTTGAACAGTCTCTCCATTCATTTGAATGGCAAAAATATTGCAGAAAAGCTTAATGTTTTGAAAATTATAAATAGTAGAAAAAAGTTGTATACATAGATAGATAGATACTTTATTGAAATTCACGTGTCCATTAACTCATTGTTGATAATAATAATAATAACGATAATAATAACAGTTAACAATAAATAAACAATAATAATTAGATTAGTCACCTTCCTTTGGCTGAGGTGTTGTATAACCAGATGGCAGTGGGAACAAAGGATCTCCTGAACCTCTCTGTTCAGCTGCGCAGTGAGATGAGACGTTTGCTGCACCTGTAGCTACTTCTCTCTCCTGCCAGAATGTTGTGGAGAGGATGGTTGGTATTGTCTAAGATGGCCTCCATCTTACATTGCATGCGTCTCTCCACAAGATTCCTGAGTGAGTCAGGAAAATATAGAATTGAGTATGAGGTCAGGAATTTAAGGTTATCTGTTTTCTCCTTTGTTAAAAACAAAGGAGAAAACAGCAGCCTCCTTGGCAATGCAGTAGCCACACAGCCAGACAGGACTTCAGTCCACCAGGAAGCTACCCAAATCAATGGCCTCTTCAACAACATTGGACAGGACCTTTGTTGCTGATCTAGCAACAGTGACCAGAAGAGATGTTTTCATGTCAATGGTGTCGAGCGTGATGCCTAGAAACTTGAGATTTGTCGCTGGACCGATGACAGAGGAACGCCGAGATGACTAGACAAGAGTTTTAGTTTTGACAAAGAAGAACCAGAGCTGTCATTTGGTGGGTTGATTAGCAGAATATCATCGAGGAGATGAAGCACGGATGGCAGTATAACATTGTTAAGCAGGATCCAAGAGTGCCCTTCTGGCAAAGAATTAAAAATGCATGGACTACAACCAAAAGTTAGTCTAACAGCCAAATAAAGCTTGGAGTTCCACAAACACCGAAGATGATTTTTGGTGATGATTTTGAATGCATCTGTGATGTCTGCCTTGGATAGCAATGCACCCTGATCTGCTACTTTGATTCATTTTTTCACATTATCCACTGTCTTGTAATGAAGAGAGAATGGGATTGAATGGATGAGACTGTTAATGCTGACAATGGGACTGGAGAGATGAGCCGATAAATCAAAGATTAGTCTTTTCTTGCCTGAGTATTTTCTAGTAGCTATGCCTACAGGACTAGTGCGAAACACTGGGAAAGGAGATTAATCAAAGTGTAAGGCTTTCAAACACACCAGGAAAAGACCCAAACGCACAACTCAAACACAGTCAGGTTTTCCAAAAATCAGGTCCTTTAATCCAAAACAGGTTGGGAACACAGCAGTCAGTCAGAAAAAGGCAACCATATCAAAAAGGGCTAGGCTGAGGCAGAGTAAAGTTCAGAAATAGGATTGAATAACATGAAAAACTAGAGGGTATAGGCTGGAACGCTCACAACTACAGGCAAAGACAGACTCGCAAAGGGAGAAGTGAGCACAGGGACTAAATACACAAGGAAAGCAGGGAAAATGACACATCAGGCAGGCAGAGATATTTATGGCGGGAGAGATGTATGGCCTACCTAGTAGAAGCACAGGGATGGCAGAGGCCAGAGAGTGATGAGAAGGCTCGAGTATGCTGACGGCGGGCAGAGGGATAAGACTGGGCGGAAAATTGGAGGCACAGGCAACGGCCGCTGAGGTTGATGCATTTTCGAGCACCTGAAGATGCAAAACGATGGCTTGAACTGATCTCATCAGGGATGCATAGTGACCAGTAGGGCATCGGAAAACAGAGGAGCCGCAGGAGAAACGGAGACACCCAGGTTAAAGGAAGGAGCCGAACTTGATGGCCTTCTCTTTTGTTAGGAAGTAGCTGACTTCCTGGTGCGTTTACAGCTGCGCTGGATTTCGGCAGGAACTGGAGGCTATTCTGCAGGAGTTGGTGAGGCATCGGCTGAATTGCTGCTGGTGATTAGGCTTGCCAGCTCATGCAGTTGAGCTAGATTGAGCCCTGGGGCAGGAGAAACGCCTTGGTCTTGTAGCTGGGACTCAAGTAGCTTGGCTTCTCTTAAGGCTAAAGCTGATTTGGTGGATGCAATGCGGGCAAGGAGAGAGTCTTTCTGACTGAACATTTGCTAAGCTTCATTTCAAATGTTTGCTGGTGTTGCACCTTTTATGATTAATGGACATCTCAGCCACTTGATAAAGTCTTAGAATATAAAAGTTTCAGTTTTAAAAATCATTGCTTTGTTTTATGAAATGCAAATACACTGTCCAACCTTAAGGCACAGAGCTGAGGTTAAATCCATCCTGCTGGAACCACACCACCAAGGACAGACACTGATTCTACAGTGAAGTTCCAATTGGTTGAGTTGTGATAAGAGGAACATTGTGTATCTGAGACACCATCATCCTTCTTATAGCAATTTTTTATACCATGAAGTAACTCCAGCAGCATCAAAATCTGACCTTATGAACTCTCCTTCATGTCCGTCCTTGACCTCATGACATTTTCCATCAACGTCAAAGAAAAGCGGTTCAAGGACCATCTGGCAGTAAGCAGGTGGAACAGGCCTGACAGCTGAGAAGATATAAATGCAGGGACTCTGACGGGCAGACAGGTCAGAATCCTGGCCTCGCTGTGCCACGCATGAATACCCACACACAAACTAGTCTTTCTCCCCTTTCCCTCTGTCCCTCTTTAGGGTTAGGGTTAGGGTCTTCAACATGATAAATGTTTCCTAAATCTAATAGTCCACAAATGTGGATTACACAGGAGTTCTTTGACTGTAATAGTAATAATATGGACATTCTGGATGTCATGTAGTGTGTGTTACCTTGTGTGAAGGATGCTGACAGTATGGTCACATGAAAGACATTGTCTAAAGTCTACACATTACATTTCAACCATTCTATACGATAGAAGTTTGGGATTGACCTATTACATAGAAACATCACATGAGTTACAGAACAGCTGTGTCTGTGAAGACTGTTCTGCTCAGGATTTGAATGTGGGTTGTAGTTTATGACTCTTATCTAGAGAGAGACAGAGAAAGAGAGATTAGTGTGTGTGTGTGTGTGTGTGTGTGTGTGTGTTTGTGTTTGTATTCCTGCATGGCACAGAGAGTCCAGGATTCACACCTTAGTGATAATCAGTCCTTTGGCGTTACTTTTCCATTATAAGAAACAATCAAATATCATTAGTCTTATTGTTACAAAATGGAGATTTTGCCTATGCTCTCCAGTTGCCTGGTGTCCATTCATTAATTCTCTGGAACTGACCCTTTGACCCTTGTTCTGGTTCTGTGTCTCTCTGACATGCTAAAAGCATGGTCTGTTTGTGAGAGAGGGGTACTTTGTCTCTGTTTCCTATCAATTTGATAGCTTGACGGTGGGAAGATTAATAAAGTGTCAGTTTTGGGACCATAACTCTGAATGACTCTGCATGTTCTTTCAATGAACTTCTTTAATGGCATGTGACTGATGCCAAGCCAGGTATGTACGCTACACATGTGATACTTCTATGTAATAAATCAATCCCCAGATCTTATAGAATGGTCAAAATGTAACATGTAGACTTCAAGGCAATGTCTTTCATGTGACCATACTGTCAGCATCCCTCATACAAGGTAACACAAATTACATGACATCCAGAATGTCTTTATCATTACTATTATAGTCAAAGGCCTGCCGTGTAACCCATATTTATTAGCTTTAAGGAATGTTTATTATTTTGTTTGATGTTGTATTATGTTAACCACTTGTGTGATTTTTAATTTACATTTTTGAGGGATGTAATATGAAATCCACATTTGTATTGTTCCTTCCTGTCATTATTAGTTCCATTAGGTATACATGTTGTTTCATTTAATGTTTTATGGTCATGGTGGAAGACAGATGTGCGAGCTTTATAGGTAAACTCTAAAATCTAACAATTCAAAAGTTCAAAGGAAGAAGACAGGAAATGCCCTTGAAACATTTATTATTTATTCATTTTTATTTTACCTTTATTTAGCCAGGCAAGACATTAAGAACAAATTCTTATGTTACAACCCGGCTCACATGGGAAAGGGAAGCAACACAAAACCCAGTTGTTCATAGGTATGAGGTTGTTTATTGTAACATAAATTTATAAAAATAATGGTTTACATGGACAAAACAAACCAAGGAACGGGGCTGGTGGGTGCTGTTCAAAGCAAAAACAGAATATAACAAAAGGAGGACTCTCTAGGAGCTAATCAGTAATATTATTTAACTAATTCAAAGTAAAAGGAAAAACAAGGCTGGCTACCAAAGCTAACTAAGAACCAAAAACACAACAGGAACAGCACCCCTGCATCTAGTGTATATAACAAAAGTAATTTCTATAGGTGGAGGAATCAGCAGAATCAGTCTGTTAGTAAAATCTAAACCTGACCCCACTTCCAGGCTTCAAAGACTACCAGATTACCAGGAGTACACAACACAAAACACACAACAAGCTACCAATATCTGCTATCTTGGCTTTTCACAAAAAACACTTCCAACAAAGAGGTGAGCTGCCACTAACAGTCAGCTGCCTGGACTGACAAGCTGGCAGGAGTTTTATAGCGCCTGGCTCCTGATTGGGCGGCTGGGATTGGCCAGCTGCAAACAGGCCGCACCAATCAGGAACCCAGGTGAGCTGAAGGCGGAGCTGGCAGGAGCCTGGAGACTGCACCAATCAGGACAGAGAGGGTGGAGCATCTGGGTGGACTGTGAAGGCAGCTTGGCAGACAGGGGAAAATTAGGCACAACAAAAGTGGACAGTGCGGCGGTGGTAACATCTTATTTAAATGGCGGCCTGGCTAAAGGCAAGAGCCTCTTGAGGAAAAGGGGGTAGGGACTAAAATGGGAAAAAGGTAAAAGACAGCAACACACAGAACAAACATTAGATAAAATAAAGACAGTCTAAAAATAAGCATGGCTAAGTCGCAGACTGGAGGAGCTGGGGATCGAATCACCGACCTTCTAATTAGTGGATGACCCGCTCTAACTCCTGTCGCCCAAGTAAGATTCCTTTTGTCTACATGCGCAATCTTTTATTTTAAAGTCAAAACCAACTGAACCAAAACAGCAGAGGTGTGTCAGAGTAATTTATGTGACTTTTAATTTCTATCACGTTTTCCTTTTTGAAGATTTTTGACAGCTTAGAGTGTTCTGGTCAACACCAGTCTCCTCTACAGCCAAAGTTAAGTGCATCAGAGTTTTATTTTGCGAAGAGACAGGCAGATCTGCCCATCAGCGCCTGCAGAGAAGCCTACAAAAAATCAACAGTGCCCAAGACAGAAAGTAACCTCAGCCACCTGGGTTCCAGCTTACAGCACAACTCACAGTAGGCCGGTCTTAACATTCTGCTCATTGATTGGGTTGATGTCAGAATATAACATTTAACCATCAAATCTCATTTGTAGGCGTAGTGATCATTAGTTGTATATCCATAACATATTCTCTCCCACTATTGCCAACTTGTCACACAGTTCATTCCATTATTATTTTCATCTTTATGATTATTACATGTTGCATTTACTCTGTGGATAGCAGTCAAGTTAATACATTTCTTTATATACACTCAGATGTCCAGTCTTCAACAGGACGACTATTGAATCTAGAAGTCACTGCTTCTGATGGTACCCCCTTTCAATGACAGCACCACCACAGGTTTTATAATTGACTTCGGTGACGACTATGATGAAACAGTAAGGGAAAAGAGCCATAAAACAAATAACAATCCTCTTTCTTTAATTCCCTATGCACTCCTTTCTCTTCCTTTCCTTTCTCTTCCTCTGCTTTCCTTTCCTTTCTCTTTCTCTGCTTACCCTTTATCCGGCTTTTTCTTTCATTTCCTCTGCTTTTCTTTCTCTTCCTTTCCTCTGCCTTTACTTTCATTTCCTTTCCCTCCTGTTCTTTTTCTTTCTTCTACTACCCTCCTCTTTCCTTCTCTTCACTTTGCTTCACTTCCTTCTCTCCTCTCCTACAGGCAACCTGTTATCTTTCAGTAAACTGACGTCGTGTCTTGTAGTACGCAGTCGCGCGACACGAAGGTGCGCCGCGGCGTGGAGTGCAGCAGAAGCAGCTTTGTGTCGGAGGGAGGTGGATCCTGATCACTGACGGTGTATAGCCGCGGATCCTGCACCATGACGTAAACACACAATAGAAAATTCATCAAGCAAAATGTAAACGTTAGATTCTTCAATGGGCATCGTCTCCCGCTGCGCGCGCCCATGATGTTGACTACTACACGATGCAGACGGTGATGCGGCGAGCAGTGGGTGTGCACTCTTGAACGCCGTGGGTGAAGAGAGAAGGAGCTGCATCCTACCAGCCTCTCAGCCGCTCTAACTGAAGCTGACGGCGCGGATGATATGTTGTTACTCCCCGCCGTCCGTCACCCTCTCTTGGTTTAAGTCGACGGAATCGACCGACAGGACCCTGAGACCATAGACACATTTCTTTTCCTTGGTAGCAGCTGCGAGAGCCACAGAATCAAGATGAAATTTCCGACTGAGAATCCAAGAAAACCAGGGAACTCGAACCCTGCACCAGGTTAGACCGTCAATTAGTCTCAAATCCTTTTGCAGTTAGTCCCAAGACTGTGATTCTATTTCCCTATTAGATTCTATGGATGTGACGAAAGTTGGTTTTGATATCATGTGATTACTGCGTGTTTTGAATGAAATGCTGCAGTCTGTGAAACTGTTCCTGTAGGACAGTCTTTACCGCCTTTACCTGGTCTTCTGCTCCTAGCAACTCCAGCGGCTTCCCAATGAAACATTAATGCTGACCACAATTTGACTTATCAGAGAAATAGGGAAGAGCAGCTGCTGCACGCTGATGTTTAGTGCAGCCGCATCAGAACACGACGGGAACATGTGTTGATGTGGTCATGATTCAGAGGACGGACAGGGGATAGACAGAAGGATGTAAACAGAGGCTGTCTGCCGCTTGAGTGTGATGCAGTGGAGAGATGTACACAGGGTCTGAAACATTACCTCATACACCGCTGGGGAGATGCCCCCCAAATCCTGCATGTGTGTCACGTCCTCCCTCAGCAGCTTCACCTGCAGGACATGTTTACCGCTCGTTACCGCCTGTACAGGCGATGTGCATGTTCATGGCTTTCGACAGAGATGGGACAGCCTCATTTGCTCACCCCAGTATTTCTATTATTTCTGACGCGTGCCGTTCATCGTTGCACCTGCACGTGAGCAGTGTGAAGGAGGGCTTTCTGTCCACATTACACTGATTGGTTACATAAATCAAAGCAGTCAACTGGTTTTTGTTAGAGATCCCAGTGCCATTGAATGTGCTACAGTGGTCAGGATCATAACATTATGTAATGAACAGATGATGAAATGTAAAATTGTGCATTGGTATAGTCTACTTTATTTTAGTGGGTATACTGTGGGTACCCCCCATTTATATCACTGAAGGTAGGGTAAATAACAGACGCCTCTGTGTAATGTAATACACACTACATCCTCTAAAATGATCATACAGTTGAATCAACTGTCTAAAATAATTTCTAATAAAAACTGAACATTATAACCTTCATGAAGGAGGATTTACTGCAGGAATGTTGTATTAGTTGTATTAACATCAGTTTAGCTACATGTTACTAATACACTGACAACTGATTGTATATTAGTAATTATCAGTTGTATACACAGGCTGCAAAGTGCCTGACTGGAATTAATAGATTGCTTTCGGTGCTGTTCTCACCTGGGAACTGATTCACCTGGCAGCCTGAAGATACTCTTTAATTTAATAGTTTTATCAAATATTATCACCATATAACATGTTTATCCCCTTCCCTTTTAAAGTGTAACACATTTACTCAGAGTAGATTTTAACTCACTCACTTTGTACTTTTATCTGAGAATATTTTTACAGTGATTTTACCTCTACTTTGTCTTTTCAGTTACAGTAGTTAGTGAGTGTTCACGTGCTGATGTGCTGCAGTCAGTGTAGTGTCTCATCTCCAGCCTCTGGAGTTTCTGTTATTGGTAGTGTTTTTTGCTGCTCTATCTGAACACAGTTGATGTTGCTGTTTTCTTCATCACAGTGACTAACTACCCGCTGTACATTTAAACTTACACTAGTTGTAATCTAGTCAGATCTCCTGATCCATTTTTTTTACAGAAACAAATTGCTGAAGTGCCAGTCCTGTCACAAAACTATGTTGTTACATATCCTTGGGCATTTTTAAGTTATAGGAAAATTTTGGAGCTTTCTTAGTCGGTATAGGGCATAATACCTGCGTATCACGTAGACTACACCCGTGAAATTGTGACTGGCTCATTCACACTAGGGCTGTGCCCAAAAATATATATGGCAATACATTGTGACGTAATCCTTGCTGATGCATGCATCGATGCAGATGCAACTGTATCGATACAGCATCAAATACTCTGACAGCAGTTTTGAAAAAGAAACATCACCTATGGTGCAGTGCACAATAAAGCCAATAGGTGGAAGCAAAGACAAACAGCACACATCTGAATTCAAAACAAACATGGATAAATAGTGAAGAACTCTACCACTGGCAAAACTGAAGGCAAAGATATGACCATTTTGGAATTTTGCAAACACCAGGAAGTCTGGAGTTGGACATGAGTCATGCAATGTGCAAGCTGTGCAGAAACAAAGCAAAATACTGCAAGCAACATGACCAACCTCTGTCCTCACATGACAACTTTTCAACTCAAAATTTCCCTCAACATCCCAACTGGCTCAGAAGATCACAAATGCACTTTTATGCTTTGTCTGTAAAGACCTGCGCTCGTACAGTGTTGTTGATAATGAAAGCTTCAGACAACTGCTTAATGAGTGTGAGCCACGCTATACAATCCCCACTCATCGGTTCATTACAGAAACTGCAGTCTCCCAGTTGTATGCAGATATGAAGCAAAAAGTCCAAAGCAATTTCTTCTGCAAACAGAGTTGCCATTACATGTGATGCCTGTACGTCAAGAGCAATCCAGTCATATGTAACTCTCACATGCCACCATATTTCTCTCGCTTTTTTTTTTTTTTTTTTTTAATATTACTACAAAAAGCACAATTGCAAGCCTGAATGCCCTGAACAAAAAGCAGAAGCTACTTAATCTCCTCAAGCACAAGCTCATGACAGATGTAGCTACGAGATTGAATAGCACCTGTGATATGTTGGTGCGCTTCTTAGAGCAGCAGCCTGCAGTTTGTGCAGCATTACTCTCCACTGAGGTACAGAGAAATACCAAGAAATTGCTTAAGTGGACCTCACCTCTACTGAAGATGAGGCTAAAGCCCCGAAGCAACACTCGTAATGTCAGGAGAAGAGCCCCTAATGCTTATTTTCTATAGCACAGCTGCATGCCCAGTTGTCCCACGGCGCTCACGTCCAAGCAACAGACTCCTCAGTTACGAGGGACATTAAAAACACTATCTGGGGATCTTGGGAAGAGATTCGTGAGTGACAGATCCTGTCTGTGCATGGCTGCAGCACAAGATCCATGATTTAAAGCGTTGACCTTCTTGGAAGAAGACAAAAGACAGGACACCCATACCAATGTGGCAGCACAGGTGGCGCGGATTTCTCAGTTGAGGGTTAATTAACCTTAATGAGAAAAGGTCCTCATGTTTAATTTACTACATGTGTTTTCACCCTTAAAACAAAACTACCTTTTCACTTGACCTTGGTGGAGCAGGTTGTGTAACAGGGTGTGGTATGACCCAATTGCAGCACAACCAAACGTGAACAGTTGGTAATGACTTTTATTGATTCTCTCAGCAGGCAAATAGTCAGTACACTTACAACTGAGAGTACGTGGATAGGGCAAAGGCACTATTGGGGGGCAGGCTGGAGACGTAGTCGAGGGGGCAGGAGGATCGGAACCGGGGGAGCAGTCAGCAGGGCAGACGAACCAGGAAGGAGCAGGCAGGCGGGTAATCGGAGTCAGACGAAGGATCAGGAAACCAGCAGGGAAATACTCACAAGACGACCGCTGCAACGTCGGAGCTGGAGAACACCAAACAGCCACAGGGACAGGCAGACGGGAACCAGGAAGTGCACAGGCAGAACTCGTGGTCAGGGACAGAAGGCTCAGGCATTTACCGGGGCAGAGACAGTCCGGAGAAGAATGCTGGAAAGTCCCACATGGATACAAAGAACAAGTGAACCAGGGATGTATATGTACTGGCTTGATTGGAGATGGAGTGCAGCTGGGGGCAACAGGTGAGGACAGTTAGGCTGATGAGGAGGTGTGGCAGAGTGGAGAGTGAGACAGAGGAAGGGTGAGCGGAAAAACACTGAGAAGCACAGCAGGCTGTGACAGGTTGTGCAGTATAATGTAATGATATACAACTGTGAGTTATTTTGTGTATTTATGAATGCTATGTGGACTTGGTTATTAGTAGAATTTTATGTTCTGATTTAAGAAGAACCAGAAGTATGTACCAGAACAAGAAAAGGTTGAAACAGGTTCTTCCGTACTCTGCAAGAGAAGAAAGGACTCTACCTGTGCTCTTGCAGATTTATTCGGAGACATTTTCTCTTCCCAAAAGATAGGACTCACCTATGTCAGTACATGATCAGGCACTGGATGAAATTAAGAAATACAAAGAGGTAGAGCCTTTGGCTCTTACTGGGGATCCACTCAGTTGGTGAAGGGAGCACCAGGATGCTTCCCTCTTACTGTCTAACCTAGCTAGAAATACCTTCTGCGTCCCAGATACAAGTGTAGCTGCAGAGCGGGTGTTTTCCACTGCTGGAGACATACTTACAGCTCAGAGAAGTGCTCTGAAACCTGAGCATGTGGATCACCTGTTGTGTCTGCACAAAAATCTGAAAACATGTTAAGGCTTAGCTGCCAGGACAAGGCCCCTTTTAAGTTTGTTAAAACAGTTTTATTTATTGTTTTAATTTTTTTTTTTTTATAAAAGAACTGATATGTCAGGTGGACATTCTTACAGCAAAGTGAAGTGCCCTTAAAGTCAAGTGAAACCAGAATATTATTGTTGCATCACAAAACTAAAAGCATAAGAGACAACAGAAAAGGCTATTTTAAATGTGAAAGTTTAAGAATATTTTATTTGCATTTATTAATAGCTCTGGGATTAGAGGCAGAATTATTTTTATTTTACTTTTAGGTGGAGCATTTCTATTATTTATTAACTCAAGGTCCACTTTCAAGCTTTTTCTGGAGCTTTCAGTTGTGTCTCACAATCCTCTCTAGCTGTTTCCACCTCTGAATCACTGACAATGACAAAAAAATCACCTGCTGATGAAGATCCTGAGACTCTATTTAAAGCTCTGGAAAAGGTAGTAAGTAAACATAAGTTCAGATTTTCTCTCCAAATATGATTCCCAAGGTTTTCTAGGAATGAAACTCCAGGAGCTGTAACCTCTGATTATTTTATCACTAATGATGTCATCAGTTACATTCTTGATTAATGGATGAATTATTTGATTTATAAAATGTCGGAAAACAGTTGAAGCCCAGTGTTCTCCAAGCTGTTTCTTTTGTTTGACTAAAAGTCTAAACATAGTCAGCATACAGCACACACATCAGGATGCACACCCTTTGTCTTTAGCATACAGCCCACACATCAGGTTGAACACCCTCTGCCTGTAGCATACAGCCCACACATCAGGGTGCACACCCTCTACCTGTAGCATACAGCACACGTCATGCAGACAGAAGAGGGATCAGCTGATCTGGGAAGTGAATGTGATTTTTCTGTTTTCTGTCTGCAATGATGCAAGTCAAGTTTGATGTTCAGGCTTACATGAAAGGTGCAGGGTGTTCTGATGTGCATCATACACTGTTCACGGGGATGGATTGTAACGGTACTACTACTGTTACGGACCCAGTAACAGCTATTAACCAAATACTTTTTGTTATTTTTAAGAAAAGAAACAAAGTAGAGACAGAGTAGCAAACTACAACAGCATAATTTAAGCAAATCACTAAAGCTTACATTGTTAACTCATGTTCATATAGTTTAGTTAACACATGTGGGCTCCAGGCTGCTAGCATACAAAATATACCTGTGGCAACGGCAGGTGAAGTATGAGCTAGACAGTGGAAAGCTCTGCAATTCCACATCTATGTGAAGGACTTTCACTGATGCTTCCACAGATCACTTCTGTTTCTTGCCTTACATAGAAAGACTTGTAGTAACGAATGTCATCAGCATCATAATGACGCTCCATTTGGTTCTCTCTGCAATCGTTAATGGTAGGGTCTCTCTGTGTGCGTTTGTGTGTGTGTGTGTTTGTGTGTGTGTGTGTGTGTGTGTGTGTGGGGAGATAAAATGTGTGAGAGAACTTTCATGTAGCAATAATACACAGGAAATCTATTATACCGAGTGGCAGAACTGATAACGATGTCCCTTCTGTTCACCTGTTACATGTCAGTGTTCATCAGCAGGAAACAGCACAATATCATGCTGATGTTGCAGCAGAGTTTTTCATTTGTCCTTTATCTAGTGGCAGTTCAGACCAACCTGGTCCCCCCGAAGAAGGTGCAGCCAGGCATGCTTCAGTCCAGCCTGGTGCAAGCCAGCGTGGCCACCATGCAGAACCCGATGGGCTGCGCTCTGCCACGGCTCTCTGTTTCCTCCCGCCCCGCGAGCATGGTGGCCAGCATGGAGGTAGTGGGTGATGGCTCGGCTCCCTTCACCATGATGAAACTGAAGACGGTGCTGGCGGTGTTTGTGGTGGTGGTTGCTTACCTGGTGGCAGGGGGCCTGGTGTTCCGGGCGCTGGAACAGCCCTTTGAAAACAACCAGAAGATCACCATCACAGCAGAGAAGGCAGCCTTCTTGCAGAAACACACGTGTGTGTGTCCAGATGAACTGGAGGCCATCATCAAGGTAAGAGCAGCCGCCGGTCGATATTCCAACCTTTCCTCACACCTGGTCCCCAGTGAGGACTCAGGTCCACGGAAACCTGAGCTTCATATTGATCAGCTGCCAATAATACTCCACACATACTCCACACTCTGCCTGCCACCCTGGAACTCAATACAAAACACACTGAACATTTTTAATGACTCCTATCCCATACATCCTTGAAACTCCTTGAAGTTGTGTGAATCTGAAAATAATATTGCCTGAGATGATTTGTGTGGATTAACTTAAGCTCTGCTGAGCCGAAGACGGTTAGCTGATGAACTGGAACTGTCTGGGTTTTGGAGATAAAGAAAAACTAAGTGTTACGTGATGATTTTTACTGATCAAAAAAATAAATGATACATGAACTGAAAAGAAAAAATAAGTGATTGTTGGAAGATGCACCACCTGCTCAACCCTCCTTAAAATGTTCTAGCTTAAACACAGATGCTAAAGCAGACTTGATTTTGCAATATATGACTTGCTTAGAGTGAATATTGTAACAACGTAATGTGGTGGTCATATCTGACCTTTATTACTCTTTAATAATTACCTGAAGTATTATCAGGTAAGTTCAACATATCCTTCCTCTTCAGACTGTTACCCTGTTATTATCATACCCCTTTTCAACCAAAATGATTAGGTTCTTTGAATGTGGGTAATTCAGTGATTTTGTGTTTTTAAAACTTTCGGGGCAGCAGCTCACTCTTTCATCCCCATGTGCAGTGTAGCTGGAGTGTTTCTGGTTTAACAGCACCGTGCTGGGCAGGTGACAGGTGTGTTTACAGTGTCTGTATCATAGTGTCATAGAAGGAAAAGAGGCTGAAATTACCATGTTCACCTGGGTGTTGTGTTTACATCAGTCTTGATTAGAGTCGATCAGAGCTGGAGCCGGAGCTGATATATACCCCCAGAGTAGACAGCCTTGTCCATTGTCGACAAAAGCCTGATGTTAGCAGGTCTTAGCAAGTTTTTTGGCCAGTGGAAAAGGGGCTTTACTTAAGGAAGGATGTTGTACCTTGTGATGCCACTCTTGTGTTCATAGTTACCTCTGATTGGACACTGATACAAATCTTTCCTAGTTTATAGATCATTGAGGTCCTCACTAGCTAAGGCCAGTTTTAACCTCTTGAGACCTAAGGATGCTGGGGGTGTGCCTTGCCTAGACAGACATACCCAAAATAGATCAAGAACAGCTCCACAACTATCAGGTCCATATGCAAAAACTTGGTCACTATGGATAGGTAAGACCTCAGAGAATTTATTCCATGTGTCAGTAACATCGTGACTGTTACTATAGGAGAGTAAATTTTGATAAACCAAAGGAAAAATTAATTTTAAATTTTTTTCTTCACCTAAAATTTATTTTAAATTAGACAAGAGCATTATAACAATGATCCCATGCAATGGGATGCCACTTATCTCAATTAGCAACTTCATGACTACAACTGTACCAATTTAGGTAGAAGTACCACAAAGTACACAAATTCTACAAAGGTTATAGTAGGGATGGGGCCAGGCGGACTCTCCATTTGGACACTTGGATAGCCACTTGGACAGTTTTAACTGTCTGTTGTTTTTATTATTTTTATTATCTCTCTCTCAAATTAAATCGAAGGCAACTGGACTTGTATTTGTCTGTGGAAGACGTTTCGCCTCTTATCCAAGCGGCTTCATCAGTTCATCATGTATTGGTCTCTCTAGTCCGCACTAGTCTGACCAAGAAGTGCGGACTAGAGAGACCAATACATGATGAACTGATGAAGCCGCTTGGATAAGAGGCGAAACGTCTTCCACAGACAAATACAAGTCCAGTTGCCTTCGATTTAATTTGAGAGAGAGATAACTATGACCTGGACGAATGAGAACATTCACAGACTATTATTTTTATTATGTTTTTAATCTTCTGTAAAGTGTCCTTGAGTGCTGTGAAAGGCGCTGCCAAATAAAATGTATTATTATTATTATTATTACCTAAAGTGTGCCAAAGGGTTGTTTTTTACCTCTTGAAAGGAAATCTGTCTAGAAAATAAAAATGATTTCCACTACAGGAGTACTATGTGCACACAATGCAACACTTAGCCATTACATTTACCCTGTGCATCATCAGATTCTACCATTGTGCACTACCATTGTGTGTAAAAAAAAAAAAAAACCCAAATTGTATAATTTTGTCTCCACTTTGCCTCTGAATCTCTTCCAGGGAATCTAAATTGCTATAAAGTGAAAAATAAACATAAAACATACTATATACAAAGTTCAAAATACAGTAAAAGTTGAATTGGTGTAAAATCCCAATCTGGGATGAAAGTCTCTTGTACTTATGTTTGGATGTGGTATCGCGAGGAAGCAAGTCTCATAGGAGTGTGACATACCATTTGAAACATTGCGAGATGTAGAAAACGATAGTGCTGTATTTTTAAACGGCAGTACCACCAAACATGCGCTAGATGGCTTGGGGCTCAGTCTCTGCTATCCAGGTCCCCATCTCGGCCAACTGGACTGGAGAATGGTATGGATAGATTCAAAATGACCTTGAAAGGGTAAGGAAACAATATTCATTACTTTTGATTAGAATCGCTTTGGTATTTGATGGAATATTTAGTCATAAACCCAAAATTTGAGATGTGGACTGTAAAATAAGAAGTTTGGCCCAGTGTTTGCTTTGGGGCTGACATGAGCTGGTTATGCTTTGCTTGCTATCACTGGAAAAAGTTAGCTTTTATAGTTTCATACAACACCCAGAATGGTGGGATGTAGCAAGCAGATTACATGTACTGTTGTGTTTCATTTCGATTGTCCGTTTATATTGATAGGGCTCTTATTTTGAAACAGAAATATTGAAATTATTGCCAAATATTTTTTGGACTTAACACTTGCTGTTTTAAAAGCCTTGTCTTTTAGAAGCATAAAAAAGAGACCACCACAGCAATCTATCAACTTTTTACAGGCAAATATGTATCTCACTGTCTCAACCTGTCCTTCACTGTGGTCAGGTCTGTTGGGCGACCACAGTAAAGGACAAGTTTACATTTTTAAGTGAGGTGGCCATTCTGTACAGATATTGCAGCAGTTTTTATCGCTGTAATCGTTCTTTCTTTTCTAGTGTTTCCCCTATGTTCACTCAGCAGCCTCTTGCTGCTGCCTGATTTTGAGCACCGCCACTAAAATTTCACACAATCATTAATATCAACATGCTACTAATGATTTTCACTCACACACTGTGTGAGCACAGCAACACCCAACGTTATCTTGGAATTGTTGATACCCTTAGAGTAGCATAGCTCCTTTAGGAAATAGGGCAGTGTGTAACAAGTAAGGGGCAGAAAAGTGACAGTGAAGTGGTGAATGCGAGCAGAGCAGAGGAAAAGGTTAGCAGTAAGTTGTCAATATCGCAGTAAATGTACAGTATGGGCTGCAGTATGTCAGTTAACGGATGCTGCAGCTTCTCAAGACCAAGAAAACTTGTATGTTGTTTACCCAACTGCTGGAAAAGTGAAGAGAAGCAAACATCTCCCCAAGAAAGGCTAGCGTTAACAGTATGTTTTTGGGCTGCTATGTAACGTTAGCTACAGTATATTCATAGGAAGTCACATTAATTAGCTGCTTGTCATTGCTACCTGCATGTCCAGTGTTCAGATCATCTGTTAGTATTTACAGCTCAGCTAGTGCGCTCCACAGGGTAAGGCAAGCTACCTGACTTAGCTGCAGTGATATTACTAGCTCACTTACTTGTCTAGTAAGTGAACGTCAGGTACAAGCTTCGACTAAACTCAAATTTGTCCTGTACACACACATCTTGATAGTTAAATTATGTTTAAGTTTTCAGATGAGTCTTTTGATGTACAAATGCCTATACAGAATGGAGTAAATAAAAATGGTGCTTACATGTTGCCTATTTAAGTGCGTCACATCCTCATGGACACTGGCACAACAGCATAGCTGCTGAAAAAAATTGTAGGGGAAACACTGTTCACACAGTTTCAATTTAAGTGATGGTAAAAATGTATTTCACTGATGACATGTGGTTAATATGTGACAGAGTTGGATCAATCAAGTGGATATCTGTGTTACTATACTGTAATACTAAAGAGACTGAAGCTTTGACTGTAACTAATCCACCTACTAATAACTGTGAAATGTAGTTCTGCACAATACAAGGACTGTTGATTGAAAGTACAGCCGCCCTCCTGAAGCTCTCAAATCATAGGCATACGATTCATAAACAACACGAGCAACACAGCCATGAGCCTTTGGCTGCTGTTAGCAGAAGGCTAAACTGTCAACAACATTAATACAGCCACATACCACAGCCACATACACTGAGTTCATGGGAAATCTACCAACACAAGAACAGCAGGTCCTCTCCATCTCTGAAACACTTCACTGATACTGCCACACGGATACTTACATGTATCCATCTGAAGGGACGTGCACAAACATCTGTATCTTTAGAACAGCCAATAGTAACTCTCTCTCTCTGAAAAGCTCTGATTAGCCAAAGTCTCCCATCACAGGCTAGATTTTCTACATCTGCAAACAGATCCAAGAGGTGGTACAGGCATCTGGTTTTGCCTCAGACCACTTGAATTATGACATGATGAAAGTTGATTATGGTATTTTTGCCCATCGCCTCAGGGTCCTGGAGATGTACAGGTCCTGAAGGTGTACAGGTCCTGGCGGTGTACAGGTCCTGAAGCTATACAGGTCCTGGAAGTGTACAGGTCCTAGAGGTATACAGGTCCTGAAGGTGAATAGGTCTTTGTGATGTACAGGTCCTTGTGGTGTACAGGTCCTGGAGGGATGGCGGATTGCAGCCAATCACCTTCTCAGCAGAGTGAATGATACACTGCAGTCTGCTGCTGTCCTTGGCAGTGGCAGTTGTGCACCAGGGGGTGATGGAGGTGAGGAAGGTAGTGTAGAAGTGCACTATCACTGTCTTTTGCAGTTTGAACTTCTTCTGCCACAAGAAGTACATCCTCTGCTGGGCTTTCTTGATGATGGAGCTGATGTTCAGTTTCTACTTTAGGTCCTGTGTGATGATGGTGCCCAGGAAGCTGAAGTACTCCACAGTGGTTAGGTTGGCTGTTAGTTGCCAAACCTCTCACACTCCATTTGAGAAAATGGTTTGGAAACAAGGTTTCTATTAACTACCAGTTGGCAGACCTTGATGATTAATGCAAGAGAACATGAAGCCAGATCTCAGAAACAGATCTTAATCTGACTTGTGCAGTAGCAGCCAACACCAGGGCTTTTCATGGCCAAATGCTCACAGCCACTCATAAAGCAGCGTAGTTAACACCCAGTGATTTCGCATGGACAACAGTGAAACCCTGTATGCTAATGGTAGTGTAATGCTAAGAATAATGTACAGCTGCTGCAGCAGAGACTGGAGAGCTGCTGTGGATTAGTATCAGTTCCATTTCACTGACACATTAAGTGGCACACAAGAGAAACAAAAAAACCCAGAGCTGCATTGTAGACCTGCCAACCTCTGTAAATAACAGTTCTCACATATGCCACAATTGGATGGGAGTGCTGTAATTGCATGACTTAGTTCTAAAAGCAAGCTCTGTGGTGTTCATTAATCTTGTTTAGGCAAAGTAGGGAAATGGGCAAAACCCAGAGAGCTATCAGGTATCAGATCAATTCCCTCTGTGGAAAAGATGTGTTGTAGATTGAGCTGCAGGCTGCAGGGAGACGGGCTGAGTGCAGCTGCTGATACTCACTTTTCACAAGATCATGTTGAAAGCTGCTATGCTGCCACATCACATGCAGTAAAACAATGTTAAAACAAGCAGTTTAGCACTTTTAAGGGCCTTCATTTAAAAGACAGAAATCTCATGTGTTTACTGTTGTGTGACTGCTGCAGTGCAGTATTGTGTTTTTTTCTGCGCAACAGCATCCTCTAAGCACCCGTGCATTTAAACCTGACTCTTATCTTAAGCTTAGTAAAAGCACTCTCTGTCTGCGGTGATGCCATACACCTGCTAACCCCAAAACTGATATATACATTGATAACTGCACATATTTTAGCTGAAAGGTTAAATCAAGTCTTTAGGTCCTGAAAGTTTCTGCCAAGAAATTAATAATTTATCATTTAGTCCAGGGATGGTGGCAACAACAGCAGAAATATTTTGAAAATCAAGACCACTTAGGTCCAAGTCACAGATTAACTAGAGGACATGAAATGCTTTCACTATGCTTGAAACAAACTAGTTATGTTGTCTCACCATGTCTTAAGTGTTCTGAAAAGCCATCACCTGACAATGGACTACAAAGCTGTCACAGGATCCTCCTGGCTGCATCATACTGCCCTCCTAATGATTTTTTATTCCTTTGTAGTCTCAACATGATGAATCCTACAAATAGTGATGAGAGTTAATACAAATATTCACAACCCTCAGTAGAGGTACATCTCCTTGTTGTAAAAACCTTCATTACACTTAATGCATTTTATCATTATTTGTGTAACATAATTTCTTTAACCATTCCCTGCCAATTAGTATGGCTAGAGAGATGGCAGTTTCGCAGTCTGGTAATTGGCTGGTAGAGCTCTCATTGGCTAACCTGACACTATGTATCCTATCCTTTTAAATTGACCCAAATGACCCTACATCCGCCAATGCTTGTTGGTTTCCAGAAATGCAAACTTGTCTAAGAAGACCTGGAAGAAGTCTGAGGCTGTGGATGAAAAGTCTATTTTTCTTGGAAGGTTCTTTACTGAATGAAATGAGCTGAAGTATGTGAGTGGCAGCCATGATAAGAGCTGGTCCATTTCTCTAAATGATAAGGAAAGGAGCTTCAGTGCTTCCTATCTTATCTCCTTTAGTATAGGAAACACTGGACCTTCCTTTACCAAAGGAAAGGAGAAATGCGGTCCCACACTTCCTTGCTGCAGCAACATTTAAAGTGACGCACCATTGTAAAAACAACAGAAAAGCTGTATTATGTTTGTGACACGATCCAAAATGTATGGAAATCCTTGTCTGATCGACTGAAGCCCAAATCCATAAATATAGATTTATCTTCTTTAAATCCAGTTAAGAGTCATCATGAAGAACAAGCATATTGAATATCATCATCATAACTAAATACTATAGTCTATACACAAATGTTATTTCACTAAATCCCCTCTCATTGTGTAAAACTAAAAATAAATTTTCTCTACTTAACAATTTTATAGAAATGTCAAAAGCTCCTATTACATACATATATGTCTGAATATGATTTATTCTGATCCCCTGCTTAGTTCCTTATTTCTATTTAATTGTATATATATTTCATATATTTATTTATATTTATATTTTTCTTTCATGATATCTAATTCAAACCTTTTAAATCCTGTTTGTTTGGAGGATTTATCCTCCATGCAAGTTAGCTTAAAAAAAACTAGTGAAAGTGCAGTCAGATTCTTTTCCAAAATCCTTTTGAATGTGGTCAATAACCCACTGATCCAAAAGCACTGAGCACCCCAGTTCACAAACTTTGTAAGTGGTGCACAACCTATCAGCAGTACTGTACAGCCTTTGCCCTCCCTAGTACAAAAAAAACATTTAAGCTTTACCTGTGAAAAACTGGTGGTGTTGCTGCCTGTGTGATGGCAGCACCATACTAAACCAACTGAGCTAACCAGCCACCACACAAATGACACACCTACAACAGGCTGTTGGGGTGGCAGAGGGACGATTGTTATATGCTGTGACATGAATGCTCTCTGTGCCACAGAAGCTTCCATCAAGGCTCGCCCAACAGCATTGATGCATTAAACCGTGATGTGCCCCAGAATAATCGGATAGGATGGGATGGGAGAGGAGTAGAAGAGAGTCTTGGGACATGGGTGATGAAAGAATGCATCCCCAGTGGTGGAGGGTTTTCCTGTGCACTCATGGAGAACCACAGTGCCCACTGTGAATTTTTGTGTGACATGAAAACATCCACCTCTGTTCTTCCTAACTTGTCTCACAACATCTTAGCCAGTGTGGGATTCAGCTCTGCCATCGACCTCCCTGCCACACCCAGTCCACAGCTCCATTCTGCTTGTCTGAAAGATACTCTATGGCTTTGATGGAGTACAGGTTCACATGGTCGTCTCCAGCAGTCAAGCAGAGTGGGTTTCCACTATGTGACAGGTACGACTGCATTGATCGAGGCAGTTGACAGTCAGTTCTTTGCCCTAGGGTTGAGGTGGAGACAGCTGAATGTCTCATGATGAAACTTTGATGCCCTGCCTATGTGATGGCTCCAGGACAACTCCATGGATTTGGAGAATGTGCATCGGTCCAGAAAAAAACAGAAAGGTATGAGGTTGTCTGAACCTGGAGCCATCTGAAAGAGAAACACCGGAAATTCCTATGTCTGGGAATGATAGGGACATGGATGTGTCTTTTGGATGGATGTGAACCAGTTGCTGTGGCAGTGCATTCCAGTACATGCTTTCTGGTCAACATGTAGAACGACCTGTTGGGTCTGAGCTCTACCTCATGAGCTGGACACCAAATATGTTGGATTTTGGTTGTCTATCAATTTATTTGCTATCATAAATTAAGAAAATATTAATATTACAAATATAAATATTAAATAATAACCTTAGAATTAATTAAAGTCCTCAGGGCACCAGCCTAAACTAATAGGCAAAATAGCCAATATGGTTTTAGTCTCAATTTATTACCATTAATCTGGAACTCTGATTAACAATTAGCTTACTAACTATAACCAAATTACCATATCAACAGTAGGTTAAAGTTGAAGGATTGGAATTCTACAAAGTAGAGGTTGGCAATATTCACGCTTGTGCAACATTAAACATACCAGTAGTTATACTTAAAGACATTTATTTACAATGGAGTAAAAACACAATGTCTAATCTAGTATATACAGGTGTGTGTATGTGTGTGTGTAGGTGTATGTGTGTGTGTCTGTGGGGACACAGACAAAGGCAAGATGGCTGATTGAAAGTGATCACTGTGACCACATGACCTGAACAAAGAAGACTACACAAGATGGCGGTAAACAAAGAAACTACTCAAAATGGCCGCTGAGGCCACCTGGTGTGCGTGGGAGGGAAGGTGTGAGTTTCTTTGTTAGCCTAGCTCATGTAATCTAAAGGTACCAGGTTAGAGGGAGGTGGCTAGCTTCATGCAGGTTCTAGAACTGGGACATACTACTATGTGTTTGAACATACGATTACCCGATTAACTGTATGACTGACCACAACCTAAGCCAACATTACAACAACAAGACATCAATCAACAAGTACAATAACAAAGTTAAGACTTCTACTACTGTGCTGTGCTATGCTGTGCTGGGAAAGGTTAGGCCCAGTCAGTTAACGTTACCCAGTTCTTGGAACAAACAAAGAGGTCCTTTCCAGTGTTGTTGTAAAGTCCAGTGAGTTGGGAGGCTTCCTGGTGGAGTAAAGTCCTGTCTGGCTGTGTTGCTTTGCTGTTATCTCCTTTGTTCTCCTCACAGAATTAGCTGTTCCACGCTGTTGCTTGGAAAATCAGCTGGCCTTGTGTCGTAGCTGCTGATTCTGAAGAGAACTTGGTTCACTCTAAGTTAATGCGAGGCAGGTCGCTACTGTTGAGAAGAGTGTTTGCAGGCTGCTGTGAGTAGGCCGGCGAGAGAGCTGGTTTCTCAGGTAGCAGGGCTGACCTGGGCTGGGGCCTTGTTGCCCTTTGAAGAGCTGAGAGGAAAGAGCAGGAGCTGCTCTCCAGAGCAAGCCAAAAAGAGAAGAGAGCGAGAAGAGGGACAAGAGATCTGGTTTTGTTTGGTGACACCCTAGGGGGTCACATGTCACATGCTGACCCATACTGGCTGGCCAGTGAGGTCTGTAGGGGGGGGGGGGGTCACCCCTAGGTGTGAACAGTGAGGAACTGTAAAAATATAAACAAATCAGCTTATATTGTCATTATTATTATTTTATTATTATTTAACTATAATTGAAGGTCTTCAGTATCCCACACTGGTGGAGCCTGAGCTGTGGTTCTTCTACCTACATGAAAGAGATTTCATGGTGACATGAGAGACAGAACAGCGGATAACACACAGCTTGGAGAAGTGCCAGCAGCTGCTCCAGGTTTATCCCTGGAACACACACCTGCTTCATGTGTGTGTGACGGCTTCAGATCTTGGTCTTCGTTTCAACACATGCAATGCAGGCAGTATCTCCCAGGTGTAAGCCTCAGCCACAGTCAAGGATCCAGAGCCAGATGAATATCTCTTTAGCCCTCTCTATCTGTTCCAGATCACAGAGGAGTTGACTTCACTCAACACTGTGTCAAGGCAGGATTGATTTCTCTACCTATCTTTTAGATTGGCATCTGTCCAAGATGAGTTTCAACAGAAAGTCAATGAGACATATGAAGGTCTGCAGGTAGTCATGGCGATAGTCAACAATGTCCTCATCTACAGCAAGTTAAGAAGAGCATGAAAAAAACCTCCATGCTCTGCTGCAGCACTCCAGAGAGTGGGCAGTTAAATTCAACCCAGAGAAGAGCATGATCTGTATCACTGAGGTTAGCTGGCCCACCCCAGCTGTGAGAGACAAGGAGCCACCAGAGACAAAGGTCAGCTGGAAACAGTCCTGAGCATACTTACCTACTAGTTTGCCCCTGGGCTCTCTGACATGCACAGCATGGCAAAGCAGTCCTAGAGATGGGAATCGATAAGATTTTATTGATACCAATGCCATTATCGATTCTGCTTATCGGTCCAATTCTTTATTGATTTCTGGCTGAACACATGATGGTTATTTTATAATATTATTTACTGAAAGATGTGCGTCCATATTGTCCAATATGCTCAGCTAATCCACATTTACAATTCAGTAATTTATCAATAGACAGTGACAGAGTTGGAACTAAACCTTGACTGAGAGACCAGATGATCATTGTTTTAAATTATGAGACATATGCTAATGATGCGCTGGCAACAAGCGGCAGCAAGTCCGTATAGCTTGTAGTTTTTTTGTAATATATTTGTATATATTAGTATATTATATTAGTGGATGATGCCATCCTTTACATGCTCCACCGGGCCCATTATTACATGGATGAACCAGGTAGTTGTATGAGGATTATGTTCTTTGATTTCTCAAGTGCATTTAACACCATCCAACCACCCATTCTTAAAGACAAGCTGGAAGGGATGGGGGTGGATCCCTGCTTCATGTCCTGGATTATGGATTATCTGACAAGACGGCCACAGTACGTCTGGTAACTGTGTCTCAGGGACAGGAATGAGCAGCACTGGGGCTCCACAGGGGACTGTTCTGGCTCCGTTCCTGTTCACCCTGTATATGGCAGATATAACTCTGAGTCCTGCCACATCCAGAAATACTTAGATGACACAGCTATTGTGGCACATATCAGGAACGGGGAGGAATAGGAGTACAGGGATCTGACAATGGCCTTCAGAGAATGGAGCGACAAGAACTGCCTCCTTCTGAACACCTCCAAGACCAAGAAGATGGTCATGGAGGTCTAGGCCCACCCTTCAGCCAGTCAACATTCAAGGGAAACAGATTTGCGGTTTTCTTGGTCCTCCAAATCTTATCTTGACTTCCACAGGTCCCTTTCCTTCCAATTCTTAACATTTCAGACTTCACCTGGCTCTGGAAAACATGCAGGCATCGATAAAAGGAACTTGAGATGTACAATTCTGGTGTTTCTGAAAATTTAGAACTGGTTCTCAACTGTATCCGGCAGATATTTTGATCTTCACAAGACAACAGCCTCTGCTGTGATGCACAATCTGAAAGCAACCTTTGCCAGACACGCCATTCTGGAGACTGTTATATTGGCTAACGGCCCTCAGCACAAATTCAGAGTTTGAAATCTTTGCTAGCACATCAGGGTTTACCCATATCATCACCCGTATCACCGACAGTCCACATTATCCCCAAAGCAACAGCCTTGCTGAGAGGTCTGCAGATTTGCCAAGTAACTTTTGGAATAGGCGGTGGTGGTCATGCCATGTCCATTGACAGAGAATATACCACGACAGGTCAGCCAAGCCGATGTCACCTGCATTGAGGAATCCAGAAGGATGAAAACCAGAAGTTATCATCCAGCCAGCTGATACTGACAGATGACACCACACCACACACAGCTGGAGGAGGACAAGAGTACTGACCAATCAGTAATCACCTCAACGAAAACCCTCAGTACTCAATTTGATGAAAACTGATCACAATAGGCAGCATGCATCACACAGCACACCTCACTCTGCAGGCAACAAGCTGTGTTTTACCTGACAAGGTTAAGGCTGGAAAACCCAGAATTGTCCTGGACTTGTAAACATGTAAAAGGGTGTAGGCAGTTCGTTGAGAAGTATACTTAATATACTCCACTGTTTAAGCAGGTCAAGTTATAGCTGAATAACAGAACTTTTGCGATGGTTTTGTTTAAGTGTTGCATTATTAATTTGACTTTGGTTTGCTCTATATGAAGTGGGTGTGGTTAGGAACACTACACTGATAATGACTGTTTTCAGAAGTATATGTATTGGTTGTCCAAATTGTGCTCCCCCTTTTCCGACTGTAGACCAAAGAAAATTTAATACTGCAGCTACCATATAACCTGGTGCTGTAAAATACTTTAGGAAATAAGTCACTAACTCACTATCTACTCTGACCCATCACTCTGCCTCTGAGGAGACATACATGCTGTGTATTTGTTGTATGCTGAAGTCTGAAATGTAATTAAGAAATGCAAGGAAAGGGACCTGCGGAAGTCAAGACAAGCTTTGGAAGACCAAGAAAACTGCAGATCTGCTGAGCTGAAAGGCTCCAGAATGAAAACCCTCCATATGACTACTGACAAGCTGCAGGAAGGTTCAGGTGTGCAGTGTTGATCCACAACAACCCTAACCCTCTACATGGAAGATTCATCAGGAGGAAACCTTACCTGCAACCTCATCCCAAAAGTCAACGTCTGAAGTCTACAGTACAAAATATTGATGAGTGTTTGTGGAAACAGGTGCTGTGGACAGATGAAGTTAGAGGTGCAAAGTGTAAGATCTTGTCAGAATTTTAGTTTAAAATGTTCAAAAAAGGAACACTACCAATAGTATGTGAAGGAGCCACAGTGATGATGTCATAACCAATACCTCCATCTATTGTATTTTATAGATATCTACTGAAATGAGCATGCTAACCAACTAGCTGCATCCCACCCCGTGTTGCAATACCACATTATGACACTAGATGCTGTGTTAGTCAGTGTAGTGTGTAGTCTTCCCTCAGTCCCATGAAGAACAAGAGCTTCCTCCAGCAGTTTAAGTTACGCTACAGCTTGCAACAAAAAAAAAATAAAGCTCCCGACTAGCATCACAAAAAACGCATAGATGGCTGAAGCTCCTAGAAAGTGATCTTTATCTCCATCCCAAAGGACCGCTCTGACAAGAAACCACGTTCAAAGGAATGAAGAAAACACAAGTAAATCTTGATGTGGCTTTCCACCGCCGGAGACAACTCTGGGCGAGTTAAGAGATGTGGTTTGATGACGAGCTCACAACTTTTCTTTTAGACTGGTGAGTAACATCTAATGTTGGTCTGTAGCAAAAAGTATCATTAGAGCAAATAACAAACCGTAATGACAAACATTTCAAGTGGCATAAATGTATTGTACATTTTAGCAGTAAGCAGAATTTAGCCTGTTCCTGCGGCTGTTGTCCAGCTAGATGCATCAGTAACTTTTCTTTAAAGTAAGACAAAGAGACTGTTTGATCCAGAACCAGCGAGTTCAGGATCCACTGCCTAATAATTTTTTTTTTTTTTGCATATTCATATCTATCCTTACTATATATTAAACACACAAAACAGACCTAACATGTTTGATTTTAAGGAACTTGTATGATCTAAACAAATTGTCCTATCACATGTTTGTATGTGTCAGGACCAGAATTCCAGTCATCCCCAATGTTGGACCAGCACCTGCTTTTGCTTCTGCATCTGGCCTCATCAATCATCAACAACCACATTACAGTAACACCTTGGACTGTTATTCCTGCATATAACAGATATTGTCTGTACTGTGATCTTTTGGGGTTTTGTCAACATTTTTGTTGTTTTTTTCATTGTTTTATTTTTTGAAATATATGTATGTATGTATATTCATACATATATTGTATATTGTAGCAGATTCAGCAAACAAAAACTCCCCTAAACAGTTCTGTTCTGTTGTGTAGGACTAGATGTTTTTTTTTTGTTTGTTTTTTCCCAGAAAGTGGCGGCCAGTTTGAATGAGGGAGGTAGAGTCAGGGAGAGATGCCTTGTTGGGCTAAACTCTCCCCCACCTGATTAGGCTGTGCTCTACCTCCCCCTACTCCCCCACTCTCCAAGACAATACAACTCACCCTACAACTCACCTACAACAAACAAACTCACCTAAACAGTCAAAGACACACTACAAACCAATTCAAAACAATACAAACAAACAATACAGGCCAACTCACTTGGACTAACCACATGGTCTCAAAGAGGCTCACACAGGCCACACCCCCCACTTAAAAACACTTCCTCTTCCTGGATTTCTTCCTTGCTTCTCTTAAGGGTCTGTCTATCCTAAGTGCTCCCCCTGCTGGGCCCCGAGCTAGCATTATTTCTTCTCATCCAAATCCACTGACTGGATCTTACTGCCTCATCTGACATGTCCTGTACTATTTTCCTCACACTCTGTCCACTTCCTCCTAACTCCCTAACCAAAGAGACAACAGACCTTGCTACAAATCCTCTACATCCTACTTCCACTGGACAAATCCTAACTTTCCATCCTCGCTGCTCTGCTTCTGCCCCTAACTCTACATACCTAAGCTTTTTCCTTTCATATGCTTCTACAACTGAAGCCTCCCACGGAACAGTCAGCTCTATGAAATATACTCTCATTCTACTCCTAGACCACAAGACTATGTCAGGCCTTAGCTTTGTACTGGCTATTTCCTGGGGAACAACAAGCTTTCCTCCTAAATCTACCTGCATTTCCCAATCACAAGCATCCTCTAAGCTGCCTTGCCTCCTTGCTGTCTTACCAACTTTCTCTCCCTCTTGAACAAACTTGATTGCAACTCTCTTTATTTTAGACCCTCCTAAATTTGCCTGCCTCCGTAAATCTTCAATTCCTGCAGCTAAGCTTTTTAAAACCTGGTTATGTCGCCACGTATACCGGCCTTGCGACAGACTAACCTTACAGCCTGACAAAATGTGCTTTAAAGTTGCAGTACCTGAACACAATGAACATAGCGGGTCTCCATTTACCCAGAGTTTTAGGTTCTGGGGAGTTGGCAATACATCATATGTTGCCCCTATCAAAAATCTAATACTACTTTCCTCCATACTCCACAGCTCTTTCCAGCTAAGCTTTTTCTTGTCTACACCTTCCCAATTCAACCACTGTCCCTGCTTAGCCTGGGCCACTGCCTTTGCACCCCTTAATATTTCCTCCTGTCTACGAACCTGCTCCACAACTAGCTTTCTCTTCTCTTTGGGACCTGCTCTACTCCAGACCGGTTTGCCTGGGCCAAGCCCCAAGCCTCCCCGGCCTATTTGGACATTACCCACAATCTCTGTATGCCTGAGCGTTGCTTCCGCTTCCTGCACTGCCATTCTTGGATTCCATTTTCTCCACTTGATTGGGTTTGGAACCACCTTACTAACTACCACATCTTTACTCCCAGATAACAGGAGCTCTGTCCTAACCTTAGTACATTTAAACTCCTCCACTAGACTAGTTACTGGGAGCTGAAGTATGCCTTTCCCATACAGTGCCACCGTACTTAAACATCTCATCATGTAAAAGCTAACTAATCTTTCAATTTTTTCTGCAGCAGATAATGGAATCTCATATACGGACAGTGGCCACATCAACCTGGGAAATAACCCGAACTGCAGACACCACAACTTCAACTTTCCTGGAAGCCCTGATTTATCTATTCTATCCAGTCCCTCAGCAACATCTTTCCAAAACTGCACTACCTGTTCTACGTCATTCAAGTCTGCCTTGTACCACCTACCTAGACTCTTTACTGATTTTTCCCTAATTATTGGAATTTCCTCTTCGTCTATTACAAACTTCCTATCACTTAACTTCCCTCTACTTATTGAGATACTTCTAGACTTACTAGGCTTGATTTTCATACTAGCCCACTTTAAGTTTTTATTAAGTCTCTCAAGTACTCTTTTCATACATGGCACCGTTGTAGTTATCAACGTCATGTCATCCATGTAGGCCCTAATTGGTGTAAGGCGCATCCCATCCTGCCGCCTCTCTCCACCTACAACCCACTTAGAAGCTCTAATGATTACCTCCATCGCCATTGTGAATGCCAATGGAGAAATCATGCACCCTGCCATAATGCCTATTTCTAGCCTCTGCCACCCTGTTGTAAAGCCTGCTGTACTTAAGCATAGTCTAATATCCTGGAAATACGACCTTACTAAATTAACCACTACTCCAGGCACTCTAAAATAATCAAATGCCTCCCAAATAAGGCTATGTGGCACTGAACCAAACGCATTTGCTAAATCCAAAAATATGACATGCAAGTCCCTTTTCTCTGTTTTGGCTGCCTGAATTTGATGCCAAATCATGCTAGTGTGCTCTAAACACCCTGCAAAACCTGGTATTCCTGCCTTCTGTACTGCAGTATCTATTAAGCTATTCATTTCTAAATAACTAGCTAATCTCCGTGCGACTACGCTAAAGAAGATCTTCCCCTCTACATTTAGGAGAGAGATCAATCGAAACTGACTCAGGTCTGAGGATTCCTTCTCCTTTGGAATAAAAACACCTCCTGCCCTACGCCATGCTCTGGGAATAAACTATTCTTAATTGTCTCCACAAAAACTTTAGGATATCAGGTGCGCTTTTATAAACCCGGTAGGGGACTCCATTCGGCCCTGGGGCCGAAGAAGCCTTTGCACACCTGACTACCTCCTCAACCTCCTTCCACCTGGGTGGTCTAACATCCATCTCATGATCTATCTTCCCTAATGGTGGCATGTCAGGTGGAAGGC
The DNA here is from genome assembly GCF_002260705.1 of Seriola dumerili. Taxonomy (NCBI): domain Eukaryota; kingdom Metazoa; phylum Chordata; class Actinopteri; order Carangiformes; family Carangidae; genus Seriola; species Seriola dumerili. Next base: position 107,515 of record NW_019174280.1, on the reverse strand, counting down.
CTACTACTCTATTCCGCTCAAAATTTGAATACGTGTTTCTTAGATACTTTTCCACTTCTAACTTTAATCTAAATTTCTTTGCAGGTAATTCATCTATTTTATTTCCTAGTATACACAAAGTGGGACTTTTATTGACAACAACCTGGAGGATCTCTGAGAGAGCATTTGTTACCTCAGACCAGAGGGAGTTTACTGCAGGGCATTCCCACAAACAGTGGGAAAGTCCTGAAACAAGTGAAGTTGTTTTCCTTCCCATGTCAGTTTGCCTTTAACAGACACTGCTTTCATCACTTCATTTCTGTCCTTCCATCTGAGAAAACGCATAATAATATTTCGATCCGGTCCGGGATGGGACGCAGCGTACGGTGGGCACGTTCAATCGCAGGTACTGGTTCTGTGTCACTGTGCCCCAGGATTTGTCGAATAATTTTTTCAAGTAGCAGGGTCATGCCACCGACCTCCGATCCCTCAGGCAGGCCGGCTAGTATTTCTTCGATTCCTGGCTTCCAGATCCAGTGATTTTTTTTGGAGAGCCTTAACATCTTTACACAGATCTCCAACTTTGCTCCCTTGTGAAATGGCTTGTTCCTCCATGGAGCTGATGCGCATCTCCGCGTTGTTGATTCTGTGAATGGTGGCCTTTGAATCTTTTTTCAGCTGTTAAATAACCTTATCCAAACAGTCAAATCTTGTGGTGCAGGTGTCTTTAATAATTTGCATTTCAGAGAGCAAATGGCAAGCCCAATTAGGGGTATCATCCGTGCCACCAACATTGTCTTTGTCTGCCATGCTCCGACTGTTTGGTGGGTCACCATCTATTTGAGCTGCTATTTTATTTTAAGACCGATAACCGCCTGCAAATTGACTACTACGCCAACCTGCACGCCGGCGTCATCACGTCCCGAGAGCACTTGATATTTGCTTCAGAGACAATTTAATGTCAGATGAGGAGTTTGTATGAATCTGTCTGTTAATTCAGCACCATGGACAGCGTCGTAGTTTCATCAATACACAGAGGATGGCAGGTTAACAACAGTTTGTGCTGACATGTCTATGAATAATCTGGAAAAATCACCTGGTAGTGCGTGTACCACAGAGGCTTAGTCCTGTTGATGATATGTTCAACATCATATTACAACATATTAAACATGTTAAAAATCATGTCAAAACATATAAAACATGTTAAACATCATTAAAGGTTCCCTGGAGTGTCTGACCAGAGGTTGCGCTGTGCAGCTATTTTTTCTATGTGTGTCCACATTTAATTGCATTCACACACAATGACACCATACATATACACGTCTGTGACTTTAGTGTTTTTACACATTACTTGCCGCAGATTGAGGCATTGGAGGTCCAGTGACCTAAAATCCTTTGTCCTGTGACGTAAAATTAATGTTTTTTTCGCAAACTGGAACTGCTGTCCATTTTGATAAATTCTTTTGCTGAATACAGCAACCTTTTATTATGACCCAAGAGAAGCTGATGTTGTTTTGTTGTTGTTTGGTGTTGTTGTTTGGTGTGTGCCAAAAAAGCACCTCTGCTGTAAAAATGCATCGCTGGGAGGGATAGGGTTAGAGGTCCTATTTTTGCAGTACCTGAGGAACTACTAAGTAATATCTAGAAATTTTGTCATTCAGTATTGAATAAATACCAACTGACTTTAAACTACACCTAGTAACTTTCAGTGTTTGGATGAGGCAGGTCAGCTGTGTCCTTGTGTGTTTGTCCTTCAGCTGGACACAGCTATTTGTCACACCCTGAGCGGGGCTCATTACACTGAGTCTCCATCTGCCAGGATGGACACTTGGAGAGCAGACTGGCACTGAGTGTGATATCACTGATATCATCCTGGTCTCTGTGCCCCCTCCCTGCACTTCAGCCAAAATCATACACTATGCAGGGCACACCGATAAGAAGCCAGAGTCTTATGTAACAGGATGAACACAACAGCTTTACCATCTCATTGTACATTTAAAGTGCATAGATCCTGTTTTAAGAATCACTAATTAAGAAACTGCTATAGTTACTGCAATACAGTGTTATATTTGTGCCTCATCCTCAGTATAGTGGGACTGTCTTTCTATTCTGTGCTCAACAAATGCATTTCCCTGTTTGCTGTTATCCACAAAGATGCACAATAATAATGACTCTTACTCAGTTTTAGTCTTTTGTTCTGTCACAGATCTCTCTGTACGCTGTGTAGCGGTTTCGTCCAGTTTGATTAATAAGTCTGTTAAATAACAAACCCTATAAAGGTTTGTTACAGTCACATGACCTCAAACACACACAGTGATAATGGTTTGCAGAAGCAGTGAAAGAAAAATACTCTCTTTAAATGGACTCAGCCACACAGCACACAGACTCAAAAATGATGAAAATGGAATTTAAGAAAATCGAAAAAAACACACACCCTGGGTTTTCCCGGTGGCCACAGTTCAATCCAATAAATCAAAATATCCTCTACAGGGTTTCCCAGGATCCAATCAACAAAATTCAAACAAAGAAGTTCGGTCAGTTTAGTTCACTCTCGAAATGAAAATCCACAAACCCCTAAAGTCACAGTCAGAAATTAAATAATACCCGAAGCAATCACTCTCGGCTTTCGTCGACTCACAGTTTCAGAGATGAGTGGGTAATTATGGTCCATGTACTTTCAGGCATTTTGCTTCATTGTTTTAAAACAAAAACAAGAAAACAAGTTATATTCTCTGTTTCTGTTTCAACAAAATATGAGAAAATGAGAACATTGAATTAGAAGAAGTGGTCCAATTCTGGTGTTTGCAAATTCCTTTTTTTCTTTTTCCTTGTTGAATTGAGGAATGAAGAAAACTAGTCAGGTGACACATAAGTAAAAGTAAATATTTCAAAATAAAAGCTAAGAGGACAGCATAGCCATTCTATAAAAGTACAACATTATGCAAGCACAGATAGATAAAGATCTCACGCTTTCACCTTGTAATAGGCTACCAAATAATATTCATGATCAAGCTAATGTTCACTTTTTATAGCTGTTGTTGGTTGAAGCTGACTCTAGACATCAGTCCTCAGTCAGGCATTACATAGTTGGCAAATCAATCTGCTATGCAGTGTAGATCATTATCATTAATTTTTACACTATTTAATCATTAAGAACAAAATAACTGAAACTACATATAATTTAGCTATTTTACGCATTGGTAGCCGCTAAGTTAGAGTCTACAGACGGAGTTACATCCATGCCAAGTATTCTATTTCTGTATTTAATTAATTGATTGTAAAATGAATTTACATCCATGTAATATTTTATATGCGAGTACACAAGTTACTAAAATACAAAATTCCATGATTCCAGATTAAATGTATGTTAATGTATGTAAAGACATTCTCATTCCAGACTTCCTATGTCTGGAATGTATGCTTTTACATTCCATAACTTTCCAGAATTTTAATGCCCTGGTGACAGCCACACAATCAGATTATTCATTAACTATACATTCATTAAGTGGTGCAGTTTCAAAATGTAGTGTCTAGTTTTTATACTATCTGATATTATTGTCAGGCTCATGTTGACCACAACATAAAGGCACTCATAGCAAGTAATGAAGTACATTTACCTCCCAGAGTAATTTTTTTCTGCACAAAGCTTGCTCTTCTATGGTTTAGGAGACAAAATTGATATTCTCATTCCAGCCTCATTTTAGTTTCTATTTTGTCTGATATGTTTCTTATATGTTTCTTCTAAAATTTAATTGGTTAACAACAGTTAGCAACAGGAGTCATACTTGAGACTTAAGGGAAATAGAACTTGAGGTACAGCTGAAACCGATGATCTCCCCTCCAAGGCTCCTCACCCTGTGATAGTGAGTCATGTGATGACCTCAGTTTCCTCAGCCGATGTCCATACATCCACTGTACCACAGCACATGATGTAAGATGCAAGAATAAAAGTAAGCACACATTATGAGTCTATGGGCTATTTTGAATAGTTTTGATTTTGCCTTAATATAACACATTTTAAAAAGTGCACCATGCCAATGTTTGTTAAAATCAAGCTTTATACAACTATTTACAACAAAATCAGGTGTGGCCATAGATGATTTCCATTAACTATGTTATTCTTAATAATAATAATGATAATTGATAATAAAAATTTTGTGTAAACATTTCATGTACACCATTGAACTGTATTACAGGCCTCACAGAGTGTGAGGGGTTCCTAATTAGTGTAAAACATGTAAGGGTAAAATTCAGATATACAACTATTTACAACAATAGTCAAAAATGGCCATAGGCGTGCCACTCTTGACAGGGCCACACCACAGGACTTCACTTCCAGGTGTCAGGTTCAATTTTTGTCCACCAGGTGGCAGCAGTCCTATGGCCTGTGGGATCATCTCTGTACATGACAATAACAAATTTTAAAAAAGATTCAATATTATACTAGAAATATTTACAGGTAGGAATACTCCTCCTTGAACCGTCACCTTACCGTGGTGGAGGAGTTTGAGAGCCCTAATGACCCTAGGAGCTATGTTGTCGGGGGCATTTTGCCCCTGGTAGGGTCTCCCAAGGCAGATTGGTCCTAGGTGAAGGGCCAGACGAAGAATGGTTCAGAAGATCCTTATGACAAATACTATCAAGAACCCGAGTACCCGGCCCGGAGGGACACCGGGGCCCCGCCCTGGAGCCAGGCCTGGGGTTGGGGCCCGTGGACGAGCACCTGGTGGCTGGGCCTTAGCCCATGGGGCCCGGCTGGGCCCAGCCCGAACCGGCTACATGGGTTCGTCTCCCAGTGGGCTCACCACCTGCAGGAAGAGTCAGAGGGATCCGGTGCATTGTGGATTGGGCAGCAGACCAAGGTGGGGGCCTTGGCGGTCCGATCCTCGGTTACGGAAACTGGTTTGTGGAACATGGAACGTCACCTCTCTAGCGGGGAAGGAGCGGGAGCTTGTGGAAGAGGTCAAGCGATACCGGCTAGATATAGTCGGCCTCACCTCGACATATAGCACCGGCTCCGGAACCCACGTCCTTGAGAGGGGCTGGTCTCTCCTCTTTGCTGGAGTTGCTCCGGGTGAGAGGCGGTGGGCCGGGGTGGGCTTTTTGGTGTCCCCCAGGCTCTCTGCCTGTATGTTGGAGTTTACCCCGGTGGATGAAAGGGTTGCGTCCCTGCGCCTTCGGGTCGGGGATCGGGTTCTGACTGTTGTCGGCGCTTATGCGCCGAACAGCAGTTCAGACTACCCGCCCTTTTTGGAGTCCTTGGGACGGGTGCTGGAAAGTGCCCCGAAAGGGGACTCCATTGTCCTACTGGGAGACTTCAATGCTCACGTGGGCAATGACAGTGTGACCTGGAAGGGTGTGGTGGGGAGGAACGGCCTGCCTGATCTGAACCCGAGCGGAGTTCAGTTATTGGACTTCTGTGCTAGTCACAGCTTGGCCATAACTAACACCATGTTCAAGCATAAGGATGTCCACAGGTGCACATGGCACCAGGACACCCTAGGTCGCAGGTCTATGATCGACTTTGTAGTCGTATCATCAGACCTGCGGCCGCATGTTTTGGACACTCGGGTAAAGAGAGGAGCAGAGTTGTCAACCGACCACCACCTGGTGATGAGTTGGATCAGATGGCGGGGGAAGACGCCGCGCAGACCTGGCAGGCCCAAACGGGTTGTGAGGGTCTGCTGGGAAAAACCTGGCGGAAGAAACCATCAAGATGATTTTCAACGCACACCTCCGGCAGAGTTTCGACCGCGTCCCAAAGGGCAGTGGGGGACATTGAGTCCGAATGGGCCTTGTTCCGCTCTGCTATTGTTGAGGCGGCTGTTGCAAGCTGCGGCCGCAAGGTAGCTGGGGCCAGTCGTGGCGGTAACCCCCGTACCCGCTGGTGGACACCGGCGGTGGGGGAAGCCGTCAGGCTGAAGAAGGAGGCCTACAGGGCGTGGTTGGCCTGTGGGTCTCAGGAATCAGCTGACTGGTACCGGCGGGCCAAGCGGAGTGCAGCCGCGGCAGTTGCTGAGGCAAAAACTCGGACGTGGGAGGAGTTCGGTGAGACAATGGAGGAAGACTATCGATCGGCTCCAAAAAGGTTCTGGCAAACCGTCCGGCGCCTCAGGGGGGGAAGGCGGCAACTCGCTCACACTGTTTACAGTGGGGGCGGGGAGCTGCTGACGTCAACTGAGGATATAGTGGGACGGTGGAAGGAATACTTTGAGGAGCTCCTCAATCCCACCAACACGTATTCCGTAGAGGAAACAGAGCCAAGAGACCTGGGGATGGATGATCTAATCTCCGGGGCAGAAGTCGCCGACGTAGTGAAACAACTGCGCGGTGGCAGAGCCCCGGGGGTTGATGAGATCCGCCCTGGGTATCTCAAGGCTCTGGATGTTGTAGGGCTGTCTTGGTTGACACGCCTCTGCAACATTGCGTGGACATCGGGGGCAGTGCCTTTGGAGTGGCAAACCGGGGTGGTGGTCCCCATCTTTAAGAAGGGTGACCAGAGGGTGTGTTCCAACTACCGTGGAATTACACTCCTCAGCCTCCCTGGTAAGGTCTATGCCAGGGTACTGGAAAAGAGGGTCCGATCGATAGTTGAACCTCAGATCGAGGAGGAGCAATGTGGTTTTCGTCCTGGGCGTGGAACTGTGGACCAGCTCTTTACCCTCGCTAGGGTGCTGGAGGGAGCATGGGAGTTTGCCAATCCAGTCCACATGTGTTTTGTGGATTTGGAGAAGGCTTACGACCGTGTTCCCAGGGGCACCCTGTGGGGGGCACTCCGGGAGTATGGGGTGGATGGCCCCTTGTTAGTGGCCATTAAATCCCTGTACCAAAGGAGTGTGAGTCTGGTTCGCGTAGCCGGCAGTAAGTCGGACCTGTTCCCGGTGAGGGTTGGACTCCGCCAGGGCTGCCCTTTGTCACCGGTTCTGTTCATAACTTTTATGGACAGAATTTCTAGGCGCAGCCGGGTGGTGGACGGGTTTGGTTTCGGTGGCGGGAGGATCTCGTCTCTGCTTTTTGCAGATGATGTGGTTCTCCTAGCTTCATCGAACGCCGACCTTCAGCTCTCACTTGGGCGGTTCGCGGCCGAGTGTGAAACGGCTGGGATGAAAATCAGCACCTCCAAGTCTGAGGCCATGGTTCTCAGCCGGAAACGGGTGGATTGCCCGCTTCAGGTCGGGGGGGAGGCTTTGCCTCAGGTGGAGGAGTTTAAGTATCTCGGGATCTTGTTCACGAGTGAGGGTAGGATGGAGCGGGAGATCGACAGGCGGATTGGGGCGGCGTCAGCAGTGATGCGGGCGCTGAATCGGTCCGTTGTGGGGAAGAGGGAGCTAAGCCGGAAGGCGAAGCTCTCAATTTTCCGGTCGATCTACGTTCCAATCCTCACCTATGGTCATGAGCGGCCGAAATGAGTTTCCTCCGCTGGGTGGCCGGGCTCAGCCTTAGAGATAGGGTGAGGAGCTCGGTCATCCGGGAGGGACTCGGAGTAGAGCCGCTGCTCCTCCATGTCGAGAGGAGCCAGTTGAGGTGGTTCGGGCATCTGGTGAGGATGCCTCCTGGACGCCTCCCTGGGGAGGTGTTTCGGGCATGTCCCACCGGGAGGAGACCTCGAGGTCGACCAAGGACACGCTGGAGGGATTATATCTCTCGGCTGGCCTTGGAACGCCTCGGGATTCTCCCGGAGGAACTGGTGGAAGTGGCTGGGGAGAGGGCTGTCTGGACCTCTCTGCTGAGGTTGCTGCCCCCGCGACCCGGATCCGGATAAGCGGGAGACGACGAGACGAGAATACCCTATACACACACTCATATTTATGTGTGTATATATATATATATATATATATATATAATGTATGGGTTTACACATACATACAGTATATACACATATTTCTTGAATAATCTTGAGTATATATGTACATATGTATGTGTAAACGTCTTCCTCTATGTGTGTGTGTGTATTGTGCATATAGTCAGGATTGCTCAAGAATTATATTATATACTTATATACGCACATAGAAGAAGAGTGTTTACACATACAGTACATATGTACACATATATTCAAGATTATTCAAGACATATGTANGGGATTATATCTCTCGGCTGGCCTTGGAACGCCTCGGGATTCTCCCGGAGGAACTGGTGGAAGTGGCTGGGGAGAGGGCTGTCTGGACCTCTCTGCTGAGGTTGCTGCCCCCGCGACCCGGATCCGGATAAGCGGGAGACGACGAGACGAGAATACCCTATACACACACTCATATTTATGTGTGTATATATATATATATATATATATATATAATGTATGGGTTTACACATACATACAGTATATACACATATTTCTTGAATAATCTTGAGTATATATGTACATATGTATGTGTAAACGTCTTCCTCTATGTGTGTGTGTGTATTGTGCATATAGTCAGGATTGCTCAAGAATTATATTATATACTTATATACGCACATAGAAGAAGAGTGTTTACACATACAGTACATATGTACACATATATTCAAGATTATTCAAGACATATGTACAGGGAGGTATATTTCATACACACATATGTATAGACATATAAGAAGATACACATGCACACATATTATATGAAAAGAGTAATAAGTAAAACAAAAAGCAATAAATAAGTTTTCAAGTCAGCACTTTCAACAGTTGCTCCCCGTGATTTTGTTTTCGTGTTTGTTTACATTGTATAATTTCATTGTCTCATAACAGTATAAATGGTCTCACTATAATGAAATAGCTACAGTGGGGTCTAAGATGAGTACACATGACTACAATTAGGCTCATTGGATCCACAGGAGTCTCTACGGAAGAGGAACAGGAATATGATTTTTTTTTTTTCAAATTCTGACTTTTTTTCTCAGAATTTTGAGATTAAAGTCAGAATTCTGACAGAATTTTGAGATTAAAGTCGGGCCAGATCTGGCCAGAATTTGAGTTTAAAATGTTCAAAAAATTGACCAAGATCTTGATCTATTGTATTTCAGAGATCTCTACTGAAATAAGCATGCTAACCAACTAGCTGTGTCCTGGGCCATGTTGTAATACCACTTTATGACACTAGATGCTGTGAGAGTCAGTGTAGCGTCTAGTCTGCCCTCAGTCCCATAAAGAAGAAGAGCTTCTTCCAAAGCTTGAAGTTACGCTAAGTCCGGAATAAAAATAAATAAATAAAAAGGGCCCGACTAGCATCACAGAAATGCAGAGATGCCTGAAGCGCATAGAAAGAGATATTTATCTGCATCCTGAAGGACCACTCCAACAAGAAACCACGTTCAATGGCAAAGAAGCAAAACACGGATGAATCCTGGTGTGTTTTTCCACCACTAGAGACAGCTCCGGGTAAATAGATGTGATTTGATGCCGGGCTGCAACTTTTCTTTTAGACTGGTGAGTAACATCTAATGTTGGTCTGTAGCGAAAAGTATCATTAGTGCAAATGACATATATGTCAAATGACATATAACAAACCGTAGTGACAAACACTTCAAGTTGCATAAATGTATGATTGATGATGTTGACAGACGTTTTACCGATGTAATAGAATTAAGCCTGTTCCTGCGGCTGTTGTCCAGCTAGATGTGTCAGTAACTTTTCTTTTACAATTAAGACAAACAGACTGTTTGATACAGAACCAGCAGGTTCAGGATCCACTGCCTAATGCTGTATTTATTTTAGCATATTCACCCTTACCACTTATTATACACACACAACAGACCTAATATGTTTGAAGAAGAACTTGTATGAGCTAAACAAATTGTCCTATTACATGTTTGTCTGTATCAGGACCAGAATTCCAGTCCAGTCATCCCCAGTGATGGACTAGCACTTACTTATCTTCTGCATCTGATCTCATCAATCAACAACCACATACTCCAATACCTTGGAGTATTATTCCTGGACAGAGCAGATATTGTTTATACTGTGATCTTTTGCACATCCTGCTCAGCAGGAGTTTTGTCAACATTTTTGCTGTTTTTTTTTCATAGTTTTATTTTTTTCAATATGTGTATCTTTGTATATTTATCTTTTTGACTGTTGCAGTATTTTACCTTTTCATTGTTATTTCTTGTTAATATGTTTATTGTATACTGCACCAATCACCAAACCAAGAACCTACCTGGCAATGTACCTTATTTTTTGATTCTGCTTTTGTGATGATCATCCCTTCCTCATGCTGCTGTAGCCTGACACCTATGTATCATGCAGTATCTCCTTGCCTTCAAATTTGTATATGTAAATAAAAACATACTGTTTGTATTACTTGTACTTATAATTTGTTTCAGTGCTATCAACAATTTTAACTATCAACAATAAATGCACATATAAATGATAAATTATAAGGAACATGGGGAAAACAACAACATGATTAACTGCAAAGGGGCGAAGAAGTGAAATGCTGCCCCCTGTGGAGGTGGATCAAGTAGCACAATCTTACACATTATACCTTTAGGGCCACAGCATGCAGAAATAATCAATTACACCATTACAGGATAGGGTTAAAAAGTAACACATTATTACTTGCATGCAAAAAACTGCATTGTTTTTACCCAAACTGAATGTTATTAACATACACGTTAAAGTAGGCATGTCTGCAGAGGGAAGACCTGTCAGTACCATAGATGCCATTTTCATTAACTTATCTTGTGATGAGATGTCAAGGGACCCCCTTGCCAAAATAATGCCTAACTTTGGAGCGTTATTTTGCCCACTTTCCAACAACATAGTATGACATGCTTTGTACCAATGAATTCCTAATACATATAATGATTTTAATTCCTGGCACTTTTACACATTGATGCCAAAAGTAACAAATTAACTACTACAGTAAACTGTTTTGCTCAATAATTTACAGCCTTGTGAAAAATAGTTTAATAATACAAAGATATTAAGACATCTACCTCAGTGTAAGCATTATTGCAAAAATGTCTGGATATTGCCCTGCCTGTATTACCTCCATAAAAGAGGAACATTTCACTTACAACATTAGAAATATAACAGTATTGCAAATATAGTGAAAAGGCCTAAACTGAGTGGATTAACAATGGTTTGTCACTCTTAATATATCCTAATAATATTAATGCCTAGAAAATCAACTGAGACACTGTATATGGATGAAATAACCAGATGGTTAAGTCTGCATATCAAATACCTTGCAAAGTCAAGGTATCATATTAATGCTTAATTTGCCATAACAATTCTGCTAAGTGATTTGACACACTACCAGTATTGGCCTTATGAACAAATAAACATCAAAGATATGGAAACTGCAGTGTAAACACGCCATCATTCAACTTGAGCAGTAACATATTCAAACAAGTTGAACAAGAATACTTTAAAAACAGATCTATAAAATGTTTTCAAAATAAATAAAACTACAACAAAAAACTCCTTTTTATTGCTTTATGGTATTCCCTTAAAGTAACGGAAGTCCAAGTGCAAATTAAGTCTTAAAGGAAGGCAATTTTGTGCATACAGTAAGATTACACAACTGCCAGAAGGTCATTTTTAAGACTCAACACTCTGGGCCTCAACCTCCCATCCTCCAAACCATCAAGACTTTCTGGGTGAAGTCAAATATGTTGCTCAACTCTTTAGGGTAACTCAGATGCAGCACATAGATGAGTGCAGAGAGCAGGACAAAAGCATCAGCCAATGTGGGGGAATCAATAATTATGTTACCCTCAATCATAACTGCAGTCTTCTTGGGGCAGAAGAAGGTGGCATCTGTTGAACTGGCACTCATTGAGAGTCTGAGTGGGGTGCCCTCAATGTTTGGTTCATCAGACCGTGTCACCTGAAGGCAATGACAGAACCGTTATCTGTTGCTACAAATTTCCAAAGCCTGATTGATAAAAAAAAATTGTGGCTGTCAAAGAGAGCCACAAAGATAATAAATCACACTCCATGAAATTGCAATTACTTTTCTATAATTCTAATGGTTATAATCAAAACCTGCAATTAGATCCTGAATTAGATCTGAGAGGCAAGTGAGATTAAAAAAAAAAAAAAAAAAAAAAGTTAATGAAATTAGTCCTCATAGACACAATGAAACTCTGATGTCAGCGGTGCAGATTAACTGTTTTACTTGATGAAAATAAATATAACTTAAATTCTGCATTGGAACAACAAAACAATGTAACTCTTTGACAGATCAATTGTATTCCATGAAATGACATATAATATATTGTAAACAATATGGTAACTTACATCACAGGTATTCAGAAAACCTGAATCATCCTCACACAGATAGGCAGGGAGAGCACGAAGAACAGCAGTATGTCTGACCTGGAAGTCAACTTGCTCTTTCAATGAGTACATATTCTCGATTTACTGTGAATGCTAATCATTACAGCCACATAATACTATGTATTATCCTACCATGTCTTCATAGATGACAGTTTAAAGCGTGTGTAGGATCCAAGAGAAATTCTGTAGCTCTACGCAATTTGAGTCACTGTCCGATCTGACTCGTGTTACATTTTTGGTTTCTTCCTGTTAAAGGAAGTTTTTTCCTCCCCCCTGTGGCCTCTTTATGGGAATTTAATTGAATAATTCTAAGCTAATGAATTCACAATTTTTAGTTGCAGGTGATCATTAACTAATGAAAACATAATTAGGAATACTATATTCCATTTCTGTCTTATTCCATATAGCCCTCTAAATCTTACACACTGCATCATTAACTAAAGATAAATCCAAAATCCACTGTGCTATATTTATCAGGAATCAAGAAGTGTAACAAAAAGACCTGGAGGTCATAAATATTGAAGAGCTGACCCAGAACTTCAGACTCTTTCCCTGTGCAAGCAGCTTTCTTCCTGAAAAGGTTCTGAAGACGGGGGGCATGTCAGTCATAGAAGTGGTTCTTCAGGTTCACGTTGGTAATTCTATGAAACTCGGCACAGATCTGCACAAATAAAATGAGTGATTAAGTCTGAGTGCATGTGTATAGTATATATGTGGCTCTGGAAAAAAAGACAAATATTGCAAAACTAAGTGACTCTCAGATTTAGCGGAAAACATGCAAATCCTTACACTACCAACTCATATGATGTAAATTTAAGTAAACTTTATCACTGAAAGAGCCACATACAGGAAATAAATGTAATACATCTGCTCAAATATGTGTACTAAGGAAAACATTTTAGCCTGTGACTCAATTTTCAGGGCAGGCCAGCATTCCAGGATCTCACAACAGGATCGTCATCACTGATAATCTCTTTGCGTCGCAAGGCAAAGGTGGTTTGCATTAACTTCATAATCATGACAAGATTTTTGTCACTCATCTTAACTTCATCTACAATTTGAAGTCTCAGTTGTTCAAGGCTTGCAGCATTTTCACATCTTGGGAAATTGGTAAGGAAATTCACTTCTGCCCTCTTGGGTCTTTTGATGTTAGTGTGAGGAGATCGTTTGTCTGAGTTGTTTCTGCCCCCATTCCCAGAATTTACAGCTACCTCCTGAAACCCAGCCCGACTCAATTTAGTGCAGAAGTTCCCTATCTTAAACTTCAGACTTTTCCAACCATATCACCCTGTCCAAGATCCTGGCTCTTTTAGACAAGGATGCTTGTGCTTGTGCTACCTCTAAAACTTCCTTATCATTTGAGTGCTTTGAAGTTGTGCATTTTGGCCACAAGGGTTTCAAGGATGTCATGCTTTTCTCCCCTAGATAATTGTAGAGTCTTTCCTGTTCTCTCATATGTAAGATTTCCCTTCCCAAGTATCAGTTCTAATTCATAGGAAAAAGTGGGCACTGGAAAATCTTGAGGCCATCATTCAGCCCTTATATTATTAATAATATTATTGTGTCATCTGATGCTACTGACCTGGCATCGCTCTCAGATCGTATAGCTTTTAGCACAGTCTTCTGTGGAAGTTCCACAATGTCTACAAGGGAACATAGCTGCCCATCAAAGTCTGGGTCTTGGTATGATAGACAGAAGTCGAAGTCTAGCTTGAACTTCTCTTTTATCATTGACTTCAGCTTATTCACAGATATCTGGAGGCGTATTCTGTGAATATCAATTTTGTCCAGACAGTTCTGAGAGGCTGTATAGGCCCCTATCTGTAAACACATTTTAAATCTTCTAAGTCTCTGATCAGAATAAATCTCTTCTGTGTTAACAGCAAGTGTCCATCGATTGTGAATGCTGTGAGACTTACTGTGTCATTTAGTTCTGACAGCTGGTGGACAACTTATCTGGTGATGTCAGCTCAAATGATCTTAAATGCTCATTGTACCAGCACTGGTAGTTCCTGCAAAGAAAGGAAACAGAGTTGTTCACAAGCAGTACATGTTCAATCCTGCTGAATTTTGAAAGTCCACCTGCCTGGCCAGTAGAAACAAACACTCCATTTGCATATTCTGTGTAATCTATGTAGACCTTTGATGTAATGTATATGTTTTGGCTATCTCGCTTGGTCTCTATGAAGTCTTTTGCTACTTGAGGCAGAGTAGCAACTTGGACAGAGGTGACACTTGAGGCTTGTGTGTGGGGTCCGAAAAATAGAGGCATATTTAGGTGATATGCTATTATGTGCTGATGCCTGGTAGCAAGAGTTTTCATTCTTGAAATTCTGTGTCATGTATGACCCTTTTGAAAAAACAATGTTTTCCTTCAAACCTCATGTAAATACAAATTAAAGCATTTGTAGTTTGTAGTCTATTAATAAATTTCTTTTTTACACTCAGTCATTTTACTGTTGTGTTATTTTGAAGTAGAGACTAAAGATCGTCAAGTGTTCTCATATGAGATTGAGCCCATTAATCAATGAAATAGTTCATTTTTGTCCTCCCTGAGGACTGGTGCCCCCTTACAGTGTAAGCTGAACCATGGTAGGATTTTCTGCTCAGTTATTCACATCATCCTGTACAGACAGGTGCTCCTGGTGTTCTGTCTAAACCTTATGTTTAATGTATCTGGATTTGTTTGTGTGATCCAAAACATTTGAGTAATAGTTAACACTATAAACAACTACACTACAGCAGTATCAACACCAGCAGCAAACAGATGATTTGATAGCATTTAGGGGTGAACCCTGTCTCCTCAGAGCCCAGCAGACACTAAGGAGGAGTCTGCTGAATCCAGATAACAGTAAGAGACAGTCCTATATAACAAGAGCAGGATGAAGCTTTTCTCATGTGTCTCTGTCTTTGCTTTTCCTTGCAGCACTCTGTGGAAGCTGTGAATGCTGGAGTGAATCCCATCGGTGACACTTCCTACAACTCCAGCCACTGGGATCTGGGCAGTGCCTTCTTCTTTGCTGGAACAGTCATCACAACCATAGGTACCATGGTTACAGCTGTATCCACCATCTTTGGAGAAATGATATGTATCAACAGTGATTACACCTGTATCTTTTCTAAAATAATTTAAGTATGGATGGTAAGCATGAGTTAAGTTAAACCAGTTTCTGGGGAGAATTCATTATATGTATCATTATTATTTTATATCAGTGAAGTCTGGTCCACATGATCTCTGTAATTACAAAAGTCCACATCATGATGTTTATTAGATGTATGTAGATAACAGTTGATGACTGCAGGTATTTCCTCTACTTCTGTCCTCTTTATTTAACCAGGATCTCAAAAGTTCAAAGTGTCTTTATTGTCCCTCACACAATCATCAAGGTCAAAGTTCAAAAGTCAAGTAAGCAGTCTATGTAAATAAGCTTAAAAATTAAACACTATTTGCTATTTAACAACTGAACAGCAGCAGGAACAAAGCTGGTTCACCTTCACACACTGAGACCTTTCTGTCAGGAAGTCTAAAATCAGCCAACTAGATTCAAATCCAGTTTAAAAAGATGAATTAGCGTTTCTGCTAACAGATGTGGCTGGATGGTGTTAACAGCTGAAGAGAAATCTATAAACACCAGCCTGGCCTGAGCTGTTCTCTGCTCGAAGTGGTGATACAGAAGATTTAGTAGTGTGATATTAGCATCCTCCACACTTCTGCCAGATCTGTATGCAAACTGCAGGGGATCAAGGGATTTCTCCACCTGCTATAACACCTCTTTTTTAATTAGCGTCTCAAGTGTCTTCATGATTAAGGATGATGTTATTGCAATTGGCCTTGAGTTATTAAATGTTGTTGTTTCAGTCCTTAAAACAGGGGCAATTGTAGAATGCTTCCATAGGAACCCTCTGTTTCTGAAGAGATAGAGTGAAAATAAAATGAAAGATGCTACATAACTGCTCAGCACAGGTTTTAAGACCCTGACCGCCAATATTTACTTACTTGGTAAGTCAGAAGTGTTTTTGCACACTTGTGGTATCAACAACCAAAGCAACTGTCTGCATTAAAACCAGCCAGGGCAATGTTTCTATTGACTTTGTCATCATATCCAGTCATAGATTACATGCCATTCCAGGCTTCCTTTAAGTTGTTACTGCTCAGTTCAGCTTCAGCTAATTTTATCTTTGTACCTGAGTTTAGCCTTTTTGATCTCCAAACTGAGCTCCTTTTTTTAAGTTCAGGAACATTACCCTCATCAAAAGCATTTTTTCTTTTCCGAATCAGACCCCTTCAGGGCTGATGTGGAAGCCCATGGTTTGTTATTAGGAAAAATTTTGAGAACTTGGGCAGGAATGACATTGTCTCTACAAAAAGAGGTGCAGCTCCACGTAACATCTCTCAACTTGTCAACATTGTCTGAGGATTCTGTGAACACTGACCAGGAATCCTCATTCCAGGCCTTCAGCAGCCTCTTATACACCTTCTCCCTCCTCAACACAGTCTTGTAGACGGGTAGAAGAAGCACAATGTTGTGATTGAAGGAACCCAGGACAGGGTCTGACTTATAGACTTATATGCCCCTTTTCTGGAGCCAAAACAGTGGTCCAGGGTTTTATTGTGGCATGTGGGACAACTAACAAATTGATAGAAATAGGGCTGGGACGATTATCCGATGTAATCGATGTTGTCGATTATAAAAATTATTCGACGTGGAATTTTAGTGTCGACGCGTCGCGTAAAATCACACAGGGTAAATGTTCATAGAACAAAACCGGAACTTTCTAATGTGACCGTTTATATCCATAGTCTTTGGTTTACCCGGATACAAGCGCAGTGCAAGGGCTGGGACAACGCGGTAACGTAATTGAAGTCAATGACTACATGAATGATTTGCATCTGTGTAATCTATTTGAACAACATGGCGGCGTCTACCAGCAGTACGATGGAGAGTGTGGAGCAACACGCGGCAAAAAAGGCTCGCACACGGTCCTCCAAAGTCTGGGAATACTTTAATCTTGACACCAACAGTGCGGTAGTCTGCAGACTCTGCAAAGTGCATCTGGCATATCACTCTAGCGCAACAGTCATGCACAAGCACATAAAGAGGAAACTAATTGCAATAAAATTACTGTTAGGTTAATAAAAAAAATAATCGCTAGATTAATCGTTTAAAGAAAAATGGTTTGGGACAGCCCTAGATAGAAACAATTCAACATTTTCTGAAGGTTACAGTGATTAAAATCTCCCAGTATAATAAAGGGGGTATCATCGGAGGTGGAATCGAGTGTCTACACCACTTTGAAGATGGTGTTTGCTGCTGTTTCTGTGTTGGCCCTAGGATGAATGTAAACAACAGTGACAAACAGCTGAGGGAATTCCCTTAGGAAATAAAAGGGCCTCAACGACATGGACAATAGCTCTATATCTGGCACACGCAACTGCTGTTGCATGGTAAAAGTGTGGCACCATCTGCGATTGATGTATAGACATACAACCCCTCCCTGTTACCTCACTGCCCAGAAACCATATATGTCCAAGGAAGTACCAGAGTCCAAGTCAGTGAGCCATGTTTCCATGAATGTTGTGAGACAGGCATCCCTGTATTCACGTAGATGACTGTTACTCCCATGTAACTGGTCCATTTTATTCCTCAGATTGGATGTTGGCCAGGATTATGGAAGGCAGGGGATGCAATTATTTTGCTGGTGTTTCTGTAAATGCTAATGCACGCTGCCTCTCGTCCCTCTTTCCTGATGTAGGCTGCTTTCTTGAAGTCAGTTGTGGGCTCATTAATCTCCTGATTGATGTTAAACATCTGTGAGGACGATGCAGTAGTGTAGAAGATGGGTCTGGAGACTCCACCACCACACACACACACTCCACCACTACACACACACACACATACACACACACACACACACACACCTCAGTGCGCATCTTTAACATCTCTCCCTTGGGAAAGTCTACAACATTAAATTTTCCCACACCCACCCCTTTCATCAGCATGACCTTAATGACCTCTACACCAGTGTTTTTCAACCACTGTGCCGTGAGATATTGTCTGGTGTGCCGTGGGAAATTATCCAATTTCACCTAATTGGTCTAAAAAATATTTTTTGAAAACAAATTAATTATTATCCGCAAATAATGTGCTGTTGTCGAGTGTCTGTGCTGTCTAGTGATCGGCAGAGAAACCATGTAATACTCTTCCATATCAGTAGGTGGCAGCAGGTAGCTAATTGCTTTGTACTTTGAGACAAGAGAATTAGTGATGTATGGATGCGACAGGTGGCAGTGACAGTGGCATTGTGGCTAGCGAGACTATACGGTGACAGTGATGGAGAATTTTTTGAAAAGGAAAGATGCTAACACCGAACTGGACCCTGGACAAAATTTGGGCCCAGATGAAGGCCCAAGTATGAGTGGAGGTCAAAAGAAAGCAAAGACGGGTAGCTCAAGCAAAGTCTCTGGCACGAGGCAATACCGCGAAAGCTATCTTTCATTTGGATTTACTTTCACTGGGGATGCAATGAAACCGACTCTGTTGTGCTTGGTGTGTGGTGAAAAGCTATCCAACAGTGCTATAGTCCCAAGTAAGCTTAAACACCATCTCCAAACGAAACACCCTTCGCTTCAAAACAAGAATGCGGACTATTTTGTTCGCCTGCGTGAACACACGGAGAAACAGGCAACTTTCATGAGAAAAACCACAAAGGTAAATGAGAGAGCCCTTAAAGCTAGCTACCACATTGCTGAACTTGTAGCTAAGTCAAAAAAGTTGCACACTGTGGCAGAGACATTAATACTTGCCTGCAAAGCCATTGTAAATGAGATGCTCGGACCTGAAGCGGCTGAAGAAATAGCCAAAGTCCCTCTCTCAGATAACACAATTTCCAGACGTATTGATGACATGTCTGCAGACATCGAAAGTGTGGTTTTGGAAAAGATCCGTATCAGTAAGAAATTTGCATTGCAACTTGATGAGTCGACTGATATTAGTGGACATGCTCAACTCTTGGCCAATGTGCGTTTTGTGGATGGAGACACAATCAGAGAAAACTTCCTTTTTTGCAAGGCATTGTCAGAAAAAACAACAGGAGGGGAAATTTTTCGCGTCACATCAGAATATCTTGAACAAGGAGGACTTAAGTGGGAAAACTGCACGAGTGTCTGCGCTGATGGAGTTGCAGCCATGGTCAGGCGCACCAAAGGCTTTGTAAGCAGAGTGAAGGAAAGAAACCCAGATGGGATTGTTTCGCACAGTTTTTTACACCATGAGGCCCTCGTAGCCAAGACTTTACCAGCAGACCTAGTTCCTGTGTTGGATGATGTTGTGCGCATGGTAAACTTTGTAAAGTCACGACCCATGAAAAGTCGCATATTTGCATCTTTGTGTAAGGAAATGAGAGCGGAGCATAAAGCCTTGCTGTTTCATACGGAGGTCCGGTGGTTGTCAAGCGGCAAGGTCTTGGCCCGTGTGTATGAGCTGTGGGAGGAACTTAAAGTGTTTCTGACAAATGAGAGGTCTGATTATGCAAAGCTGCTTGCAAGTGATGAGTGGTGTGCAAGGCTGGCATACCTGGCAGATATTTTTCATCATCTGAATGAACTGAACACACGAATGCAAGGCCGAAATGAAAACCTGCTTACAAGTACAGATAAAATAAACGGATTCCGTTCAAAGGTGCAACTCTGGCAACAACATGTGGAAAGTGGCAATCTTGAAATGTTCACAATCACCAAGCAATGGCAAGATGTTAACACTGCTGCATTGTGTGAGATAATAGTTAAACATTAAAAAACTCTTGAGGAGAAGATGTCATTTTATTTCTCTTCAGCCTCCACTGAATGCCTTGACTGGGTTAGGGACCCATATAGCTCAGCATCAAAGGACATGACTTTACAGGAGCAGGAGGAACTAACTGAACTGAGACAAAACCGTGGTTTAAAGCTAAGCTTTGCTGATCTACCTTTGGTCAGTTTTTGGTTGGCTACTGCCAAGGAGTTCCCCATTCTGGCAAACAAAGCTATTTTGACATTGCTGCCTGCAAACACTCTTCTCCTCAACAGCAACGACCTGCTTCAGATTAACTGAGAGTGAACCAAATTCTCTTCAGAATCAGCAGCTACGACACAAGGCCAGCTGATTTTCCAAGCAACAGGAGTCATAGCAGAGTTAGCGTGGAACAGCTAACTCTTTGAGGAGAACAAAGGAGATAACAGCAAAGCAACACAGCCAGACAGGACATTACTCCACTAGGAAGCCTCCCAACTCACTGGACTTTACACCAACTCTGGAAAGGACCTCTTTGTTTGTTCCAAGGACTGGGTAACGTTAACTGACTGGGCCTAACACACACCTGTATATACTAGATTAGACATTGTGTTTTACTCTGCTTCATTGTAAATAAATGCCTTTAAGTATAACTACTGGTATGTTTAATGTTGCACAAGCGTGAATATTGCCAACCTCTACTTTGTAGAATTCCAATCCTTCAACTTTAACTTACTGTTGATTTGGTAATTTGGTTATAGTTAGTAAACTGATTGTTAATCAGAGTTCCAGATTAATGGTAATAAATTGAGACTAAAACCATATTGGCTATTTTGCCTATTAGTTTAGGCTGGTGCCCCGAGGACTTTAATTCATTTTAAAGTTATTATTTAACATTAATATTTTTAATATTAATATTTTTCTTAATTTATGATAGCCAATACATTGATAGACAACCGAAATCCAACATATTTGGTGTCCAGCTCATGAGGTAGAGCTCAGACCCAACAGTAGATACAGCTGAAATCATAGCTCAGTCTTTAACTGATGTTGTCAGACAATGTCATGGTGTGTAAGTAAATGCCGAGTGCTTTTGTTTGCTCCATGTAGTTGTAAAAAACACCTTTTTTTATCCTTTTCTCCTCCAGGTTATGGTAACATTGCCCCGAGCACTGAGGGAGGGAAGATTTTCTGCATTCTTTATGCAATATTTGGCATCCCGCTGTTTGGATTCCTGCTGGCAGGTGTCGGGGACCAGCTTGGCACCATATTTGTCAAAAGCATTGCCAAAGTGGAGAAGATGTTCCGGGTGAGTCACACTGTAAATGACCTGTTGTAGACTCAGCTTTGTGGAAATTATATGGTGATTAGATTGATATTTTAATGTAGTCCATTGGTTTAAAATGAGGACAGACAAGAGGACACACTGAGCACCCTGTGTTCAAATGTCTGAAGGCTAGTGATATTTCTAGGTCCAGTTTGAAGTGACAGCTGCTGAAAGCTCTGCACCCATTTTATGGAACATCTTGAGGCCTGTATCACGATTTGGGGCTCAGTTATTTAAAGTTAATGTCAGAATGTGACACAGTTAACTTTATCTTATGGAAATTTTCATTGGTTGCTATATGAGGGGAAATTAATTTTATTAACCCTTTTCATGAAAGACAAAACACGTGTTTTGTCTTTGTTCACTTTGTACAAAGTTCTTGAGAGAGATGGCGGTGAATTAAGGGAAGGTTTGCAGCATAACTGATGTTGATGTCAGATAGGGGCACGGAGACGGAGAGGCTTGCCTCGGGAAAACACAGTAATGAATTGTGAAAAATTAATAAACAGCAGTATGGCCATGTTACAGCGTTTCAGTACGGACACAAGATGCATCTTTACTGTCTCATACTGTTCCCTGAAATACATTTATTATCAACTTGGTAGTTAGAAAATAGTTAAAGTATAAAATCCTTGTAAGTACCCAGATTGTTAGCTCTTCATTCCTGAACATCAAAAATGTCACTGTAAATACATTGCTAACCATAATCTGAGGCACAATTTCCTCTTTACTATGTGTCCCATAACATTTATATTCCCACTGCAAAAGCTCAGATACCTACTGTACCAGGGCCCAGGAAGAGGAGGCATTGTTTGTATTTTGATGTGAACTTGTTTACAGGGGGACTCGCTACTTGTTCTTTTTAATGGAAGGATGTAGCTCTCCTTGCACAAGCCGTTAAGAAGTTCATTGTAAGGACATGCAGAGTTACAGACCCAAAATTGACACGTTGTTACTCTTCCCACAATCAAACTATGAAATTGACAAGAAACAAAAACAAAGGACCCTTCTCTCACAGACAGACCATGCTGTTAGCATGTCAGAGAGAAACTCAACCAGACCAAGGGTCAAAGGGTCAACTACAGAGGATCAACAAATGGACACCAGGCAAACTGGAGAGCATAGGTAAAATCTCCAGGTTGTAATAATAAGACCCTGCCTATTGATATTTGATTGTTTCTTAAAGAAGAAAAGTAACACCAAAAGGATTGATTGTCACTAAGGTGTGGATCCTGGCCTCTCTGAGCCAAACATGAACACACACACACCAACCTCCCTTCCCCTGTCCCTCTCTAGTCATTAACTATAACCCACATTCCAATCCTGAGTAGTGACCAGCAGAACACTCTTCACAGACACAGATCTGAGGAATATGACATTAAATGACATTAAATATCTAACTGCCTGTAATGAAATAGCATTGAGGGCATATATTTATGTGCCTTGCATGTTATTATTCTGCATACTTATTATGTGCCTGCAATGCAATAGAATTGAAGGCATATATTATTATTCTGCATACTTATTAGTGTGAAGACACACACACTCACAGACACACATACAAACACACACACACACACACACACACACACACACACAAAAACAGATACATGCACACACACACAGAGAAAACTGTTAATACTCATAAAGGGAGATGACAGTTCAGATGGACAGAACAACAGTAAATACAGCACAAGACATATTGAACTTAACCTGCTCCACTGGTGTTATACTCCAGATCCTCCTTTTATTTCCTTTGGTTGTTAACTACTCCTGTATACTTTGTGCTACAAAAAACGTTCAACTATCAAAATGTTCAGCTTCTTCAGGAGATGTCTCCTTTCCTTAAACCTTTTGATACTATTCATAATTTAAATGATATTTAAAAAATAACTTTTTGCTGCATTTTTTTACAATGTAAGTGAATGGAGACTATGTACAACTCCTTCAAAACTTCAATGTCTTTGAAATTCTACTACTCAAGCATACTTTCAGGTACACACTTCATTCAAACATTCGGACAGTTTATATTTGAATTTTGTATTATGTTTGCACTTTGAGTTTGGTCATTTCCCTGTTTTATTTAGTAGTTACTTTCCTTGTGTCTCTCTGTGATGTTTTGACTTCCTGTCTTTGTCCTGTTTCCATCCTTGTTGATTGTCTGCCCCGCCCTAAGGTGTTTCACCTGTGTTCAATCACTCTTGCCTCCATTGTGTCTATTTAGTCTTTGTGCTCCCCATTGTCTGGGTCAGTTCCTCTGTTCGAGTCCCCCGTGCTTCTCTTTCTGTTTAAACCCCCTTTTGTTTCCTCATGCTTCTGCTACCTGTTCAAGTTCCCTGTGTTCCTCATGCTTTTGCTACCTGTTCAAGTTCTCTGTGTTCCTCGTGCTTCTGTTTCTCTTCAAGTCCCTTGTTACCTTGCGCTTCGGCTTACTGTTTCATTGGTTCACCAGTTTTGTAAGTTCTTCTGTTTATTAAACATTTTTCACCAACTCCCTTGTGTTGGCTGCATTTGGGTCCAGCCTTTACCTTAAAACGAGACAGTATGAACTGACCAAGTAATGGACCCAGCAGCCTGTGCCAGCTTTTTTGTGGTTGCCTCATGGTAAGCCTCAATCCTCTCAGCCAGCACCCCAGTCAGTCGTCAGGTTCCTTTATACGTTGGCTGACCTGTGTTGAAGAAAATTCACTCAAGTCCTTAGTTTGAAGTTTGCTGTAGAGAAGTAAGTTTAATGGTACCCCAGGATACGGTGAGCCAACTGACACAGAGCAGGTCTGAGGCAGTAGACTGACCCAGAGTGTAGGGCAGGGGGACAGTTATACAGTTCAAGACAATGGGATGGACATCTGTATTTGCATATACCTGGGGTTACAGACATTTGTTCAGACAGGAAAGGAAGTTACAACAAAAGGTAATGTTTATCAAGAGGTCTTGTAGTGTAGCACCTAGGTTCAAGTTATCAGGGGGTAGAAGGGGCTCTAAGGCTGGATCAGCATATACATGGATAGGGCAGACGGGGCCCCTAGACTGAATCAACATATGCACAGGTAAGATATTGTTGTAAAGACGATAAAGCATTGGTGATGTAAGGGGGAAGAAGGAGGTTTCTCCTTGATGAAAGGATCAAGGGGCCAACTCAGTAGGGTTATGGGGTTGTTCATAGGTGTCAGCAAGTCTACACTAAAGGATGTGTATTTTCTTCCTCAATCCACCCTTTTTTTTTTTCTTTTTTTTTTAAAGCAATACAAAACTGGGTGAAGATTCAGGATAATTGTCATTATCTAGACCATGTCATTAATGGAAATTCAATTAAGTAGCAAAATAAGAGATCATGAAATCAAATAAAGTAAAACAAAAGTAAATCAAGTGGAACAAAAAACAAAACAAACAAAACAAAACAAAACAAAACATGAGGTAATCATTATTACATAGAATGTAATAAAACAAAATTCGATCGAGTGATGTAAAATAAAATAAAACACAATTAAGTTGAGAAAAAAGGTATTTACATTGAAATGAAAACATCAAAAATCAATTGACAATCAAGATAAAACAAAAGTCATCTGTCCGAAAATAAAACAAAATATCAATTGTCAAACAAAGTAAAATGAAATTATCAAAAAGTCAATCGAAAAATAAAACAAAATGAAATGATCAAGTAAAACAAAAGTCAGTTGAAAAATAAAACAAAATCAATTGTCAAACAAAGCAAATCAAGTGAGCAAGTAAAGCAAGTAAAACGAAGGTCAATCGGAAAAATTAATTGTCAAACAAAGCTAAACCAAATGAAGGTATGAGAAAGAAAGACAAAAAGGTAGGATCTAAGCATAATTAAGTCAATAATCAATTTCAATTTTGAATAAAATCTGAGCTGTTCTTATTTGGGGTCGGGGTGAGACGTGGTGGAGTACATGATTTTAGGAGTGGGTTTTGACAAGAATGATTTGAAGACGGACTTGAGACAGGTGATCAGGAGACTGATGAAAACCAAGATTCCAAAACTAAGTAGTACACATTCCAAAATCAAATAACCTAATGTTCCAAGTTTTAGTTTGAACCAGTCAAACAATCTAGTGGTGACTGGCTCGTGTAATAGTTGGCGATATCGTGCATGTGGTTAGTTATTTCTTGTATGGTAGCATTGTTATTTGGTATGAACGTACAACATTCAGTCCCGATGATAGCACAGGTTCCCCCTTGTGAGGCAAGGAGGTAATCTAGTGCGGCACGATTTTGTAAAGTCATCATTCGTATGGCAGTCACTTCTTTTGTGAGTAGGGACATGCCTCTTGCAGTAGAGTTTTTAAGATCTTCGACAGCATGAGAGAGGTCTCTTATTTGGTCCAGTGATGCCATAACTCCGTAGCTTGGAATGAGGGCTCCAAAAGGTCTTGTCCATGTGGTTTGTTTGTGTGTGTATAGGTCTCTTTAAACAGGTGAACTTCAGGTTGCGCAGTAAGTACTCTCATGGCTCGTATCACATGACCCAAACCACATACACCAGACCAATCTTTTGGTAAATACTCGTAGGCCTTCATGCCACAAATCCAGTACACACCTTTTGGTAGTGGTATGGAGCAGTATTGGATCATGTTAACAAAGTGTCCATATTCATTAGAGAAATTAGATGATGGGTGTTGTCTTGGTGGAACAGTTAGTTCTTCTGATGAAGTGTATATGGTGTTGCATTTAGAAGTTTCAAGGTGATTGTGTCCTTTACCTTTGACACACCATTTTAGGGTGTTTGGGACTTTCATGAGGGTCAGGGGGTTAGGAGTGTTACAGGAATAACAGTTGGGGTAAAGTTGGTTGCAGGATAACTGTCTGATTTGGGTAGGGTTGGGACAGGCACGGTGTTCATAGGTGGAGTTGTAGTGTAAGATGTGGCGAGTGTCACAGGAGGTGATGGGTGAAGCCATCAATGGGAGTCCTTCAGTCGTACTGTGTGGGATGAATCCACACACGTAACAGTTATTAGGATTTGGGCTATTGTCAGCTACCAATTTTTGGCAATTGGAGATACGTGTTTGTCGGGGACTGTGGCATCTGGGAGATAGTTGGTTTTCTGTGGTGGTGTGTTGGTTGATGATAGTTTGGAGTCTGAAGTCTGTAGATTCCAGGTGGCTGGAGATGTACGTTGGTTTCTGGGGCTCCGGTGTTGGCGTTATTTTTCCGCAAAAGGGGTCCTTTTGTGATCCCAATGGTGATGAGGGAGGAGGTCCATAAGATGAGGAGGGTTCTTGTTGGCTTCTGGTGCATGGTGGAGCAGGTGTCTTCTTGCAATGGGAGGCGTGAATCCAGGTGGAACGGCCCTCACACTTCACAGCGGTGTTGCTAGTGAGCAGGACGTGCTGTGGCTTGGACCAGCGGGGTTTCAGGGAGGTCTTCCTCCGGAACTCTCTGATGTAGACCCAGTCCCCTGGTTGGATGTTGTGGCAAGGTTCGTCGCTAGGAGGAGACTAGACAGCTTTCACTTGTCTGTGGATGTACTCAGCAACAGCAGTTAGGACACAGTAAAATTCTCTTGTAGATGGTGTAGATCTTGACGCATTGTAGTCTTTCAACAATTGTTGACGCATTGACAAGTCATAAGACATGTAGGTTAGTCATAGGGAAAAGGTGTGGGAGCCACAATGCGGCCGTCATTGTGGATCCACAAGTTTACATATTTACATCCATGAGAAAGCCAAAACCTATGATCCTTCACATCAGCAGTCTTCTTGCAAAAAGAACCACGTCATAAGGGAAACAAGGTTGTTAGCGGGTGTGGGAGAATAGAAGTTTAAAACCTTGACAGGAGCTTTGGCCGCATGGTCGGCCAAACACCTTTTGCCCACAGTGTACGGATCTGTAAACATGTAAACATTCAAAATAGTCTGCAGTCTATGTAATTTGTATTACATACCTTAGGCTAGGTGACAAGCCCTCGTCAGTACGAATAACTCAGCTACTTGGGCGGAGCTTGAGGATGGCAGGACGACACTTTCAATAATTATCACAATCAGCACAAATTGCATACCCTGTCTATGGCACTCCATTGTCTCTAAGTCATCAGTGTAGGTACTAGAGTTTGGAAGGAAGACTTAATTAATTAAATTTCTTTGTCAAATTTTCTTTGAGTGAACTTACAGAGTACTTGCCTTTGACACACTTAAGTATTCAAACGTATATTCTACTTTATGTCAACATATTGTTGTATTGTTACAGGGTATTGACAGAACCTAATGACTCTGAGGCAGCTGACTGAATGTTTTGACTCACTGTAGAATCTGTAGAATAAAGTTTTGTAGAATGTGATACAAAGACTGTAGAAATGGCTATAAAACAACTGATTTCAACAAAAGGACAGTCATATCTGGAATTAGACAAACATCTGATACCTCGACATGCTTTCTAGAATTGGATGGCAAATTTTGTAGGTTGTAATGTATTTTGTTAAATGCTGCAAACATTTAAAGCTAATGGAATCTTAATTTAATTTAAATTCCAAGTGGACTTGACGCATCTTCTGCCTCATCTCTATCTGATATAGCCATCGTTAGGACAGTGCCAGGTTCAAACTGAGTTGTTTAAACATGCAGCAACATAACATGACTGACAGTGTAGAAGTTAAATGTGATTGCTTTGTTTTTGTTTTGTTAGTTTGATGCAGCAATGAACACATTGTATGATCTATCACACTTTAGAAAACAAAAGACGAGTCATTCATTGACTAAAAGCTCTACTTCAAAGTAAGAGTACTTCATAAAGCTGTAGTAGAGTCAAAGGTACACTGTCTTTCGTAAACGTCAGAAGTTTCTGAAACAATAATGTTAAAGTAAAGTAAAGATACTGGAAAATATACTCAAGTACAGTACTGAAATACATGTACTTTGTTACTGTCCACCACTATGTGGGACCATGACTGAGTAGGGGAGCTTAGGACATCAGATTTGTAAGTTGCAAGTGTAGTTCCAATTAGCTTACAAGGTAGAAGTTGGGTTTCTACTGGTTCAGGTCTGAAGGAAATATAAGGAAATATACAGGTTTGTAAAATGAGTTGGTTGTATCAATGGGTGTGAACATAGTATGTCAATTTCCATGAAAGATTGTTATAGTCAGGATTGGGGTGAGTGCACGTTGAGGGTTTTCACACAACTGTTACAGGTGAATTCCATTAACCATTTCCTAAAATAATTTATAATCCCTGAAAAGTTTTCATCTGTGACCTATCACTGTGCCTGTGTCACAGAGTCAGAGGGAGAGGCTAAAGATAAGTTATCATAGGTGAATGTAACAGATATACAGCTAAACTGAAAAAATGCTCTGTAGAGGTTAATTACAGGGCAAATTGAATCTTCTCCCTTCTTGAAAGGGATACTGTGTAGTCTTTGGCTCATAAGTCCTAATCAAGTTGGTGTCATTAGTGAAAGAGGTTAATTTTCAGCAAATCAAACTCTAAGCATCACAGATATTGAGTATTAACAAATCACACGGATAATCTAGTAAAGAAGTTTAACCAGAATTTTTTAGTAATTGTATATCATGGTAAAATCAAACAGTTCTACCCATACTGTAAAAACATAACTACATGCAATCATTCTTAATCTAACCATTAAATTTTTAATTTAATTTAACACTTGTTGCTCTTTTTCAAGTAGCAACATGCAGGAATGCATCAGTCAATCAATTTCGCTTGCACTGGTTATAGTACTAATCTATTAAACAAGATCCAATATCACATTAGAGAAACAAGCTCTATTGCAAATCTCAGACAGATGTACAAACTCTAGAGCCAAGGATGTACCTGTGACCACTGATCTCACTCCCTACGTCACTTATTTACTCTGTTTAGGTCCTTGTTATAGTGTCTATATAACTGTTTGTGCTTCGCTGATGTTTAGTTTCTGTGATTGTCTCTGTTCAATTCGTATTGTACTGTGTTTTGTAGTCTACGAGTTGTTTAAGATACCTTTAACTGATACCAGTTTAATGTTTCCATCTTAAACTGAATCTTTCATGGAGGTGCCAGAGACAGGGTGGGTTCGATTTACCTTTTAAATTTGGTAGCTGCAAATCAGCCATTTCTCACCACAAGGAAGGAATTTCCAAAGTCTTTATCCCAGGAGGGTGGCTTTGTCCAAGGTGTGAAGTTCCATAGGACTCCTCTGCCATTTTCTTTGCTCCGCCTGTTTAGAGAGACACTTAAAAAAAAACTATTAACATATGGATCATTGGAGGCTTTATCTTTCTGCTCAGAACGCCTCTTTCTCCATGTTAAACTTTGAAAGGCAAAAGACAACTCAAATGACAGATTCCACAAATATAACAAAGACACGCATGAAATGATCGATCACAATAAACCTCAAAATAATAAACATCAACACAAGTCAAAGCTTGATCTTTGATTTAGGTTTGTTTTTGGTGCTTCCGGAAGACTTATCCCAATACACAATTCTTCGTCCTAATTTATTTATTTTATTCTTTTTATTCATTCTTTGTTTAAATCCTTTGCATTGTTTTTGTGAGTTCTATTTTTTTGCACTAGTTTAACTTTTTAGTTAGTCCTAGTTTGGTGCACTACTTTAACTCTGCGTTGTTTTAGTCAGTCCTAGTTTGGTGCACTACTTTAACTCTGCCTTGTGTTTTTTTTTTTTTTTTTTTTTTTTTTTTTTTGTTTGTGCAGTTAACTAGGCTTAAAGGTTTAAAGTAGGGTTTTACACATAGTTAATTTCTTCGTAGTTTCAACATTTTTTATTTTGCTATAAATGTTGTCTCTTCAACATTTATTTTCTGCAGATTTTTATTTTGTTTTATATTTTTATTCTTGGTACCAGCTATCGTACATGGATTAATTTACAGGATTATTTACAAGACCGCTCAACTCCTTCTCTCGCCCTCTGCTGAGATACTTTCCCATTCTCTTTCTGCAAAGATCCCTCCAATAAATTAAATTTCAAAATTAAATTCAACTTGATTAAATTGAATTCAAAATTAAATTCAATTTCCAACTTTTTACTTACTTTTCCACCAATCACTTTCTTAATCCTTTCAATAAGCAGGTCAGCTTTAACTCTTTCTCTCTTACCTTCCACTAAATTAACTTACTGTTGTCTTTATGCAAGATCACTCCCAACAAAAAATTAGAGCAACTTTCATTTACTCTTACTTTTCCTTCAAACCACTTTCTAATCCTTCTACCTCATCATTATCAAAATACAAGTCTAACTAGACAAAAGGAAATATGTACAAGAGAATCTACTAATAGATGCAAAAATAAAATAAAAGGGAGAGAAAATTAAAGGGAATAAAACAAAATCAAAAGAACAAAATAAAATGAAACAAAATAAAATGACCAAACAACAAGACAAAACAGGGCAAAACAGGGCAGACGCAAGCCTTGTTTTTCAACAGCAAAACATCCAAACCACATAAGACAAACACAGGCCTTTTTTTCAGTGTTCCAGCCACTGGATCGGTCTTTTAAGAATCACAGGACTCATATATACCTGGTCTTTTCTATCTCAAAAATAGAATCACAGTGAATCAACTTCTCTTGCCCTTCTGACCAGAATCACAGGGCTTGATACCTGATCTTTTCTGAGCAAAATATCTAGGATCATCATGTATACCTGGTCTTTTCTATCTCAAAAATAGAATCACAGTGAATCAACTTCTCTTGCCCTTCTGACCAGAATCACAGGACTTTATACCTGATCTTTTCTGAGCAGAATATCAAGGATCATCATATATACCTGGTCTTTTCTATTACGAACAGAATCACAGTGAATCAACTATCTGGTGGTTCTGACCAAAGTCACAGGACTTTATACCTGATCTTTTCTGACCAGAAACACAAGCATCATATATACCTGGTCTTTTCTATTCCAATGGCTGGACTAATTCCTTGGCCATAATTTAGCATGCATTCCCAAGTATTCCTTTCCCTGGAATGTTTTAACCTTCAGAAGAGCGAGTCAGATTCTAAGGCTAGGCAGAAGCAGGCAACCTCAAAACCGAGTTTTGGGGTAATGAAGTTCGAGCATCCCTAGACATTCAACAGCGTAGCATGGACTCATAATCATAACAACATTGCAATACCCCTAGTCACAACCATACAGCAGACTTACGTAAAATGAGGATGGCGTCAACTTCTTTGGGACTCCGACCTCACAGACTCTCGAACAACACACAGCAACTTTGATTTGGGTTTTCAAAAGGATCCCTTACCTCTTAATGTAATTTGGATTTTGTTGCTGGTGTGTCCTTGGTCTGGAAGAAGGAGTCTTCGTTGAAGTATGTTGCCATCCGGGTCACGGCACCATTTTTTGAAGAAAATTCACTCAAAGGATCAAGGGGCCAACTCAGTAGGGTTATGGGGTTGTTCATAGGTGTCAGCAAGTCTACACTAAAGGATATGTATTTTCTTCCTCACCTGCTATGAGATTTGGATCTGGAGGACCCTGAGTCGTCTCGTTTTTGGGGAAACCAGCTAGCTTTTCCTGGGAGGTATCTAGGAAAGTAATGCAGGTCACGGAGACGCCAGTTCCCCAAGCAGCCTCAGCCCCAGGACTCCAATTCCCAGCCCTGGGTCTCCAGCTTTCAGCCTGAGCCACAGTCCCAGCTGGGACTGTGGCTCAGGCTGCCCAGTGACCATGAGCCTTCGGCAACCACCCTGGCTGACGCAATAGCTGTTTTAGCGTCGGGGGTTCCGGTTGACGTCTCATCTGTTCATGACTCAGTTCCTGGGTCGACCACCCTGGCTGACGCATCAGCTGTTCCACGACAGGGGTCCCGGGTGACATCTCCCTTGTTCCTGAGTTGGTCGTTCTGGGCAATTTCTCACCTGTTCCTGATTCCCATTCTGCAGTCTGGCTGAACCCTGCTCCTCATGTCCAGTCGGCAGCCCAGCCGATTCCTGTTCCTTGTGTCCTGTCGGTGGTCCGGCTGACTCCTGTTCCTCATTCCCGGTCAGCAGTATGGCCGACTCCTGCTCATCGTGTTCTGTTAGCAGTCCGCCCGAATCCTGCTCCTCGTGTCCCATCAGCGGCCCAGCTGACTTCTGATTCTGGTTCCCAGTCAGTGGTCCGGTGAAAGCCTGCTCCTCGTGTCCTGGTGGCGGTCCAGCCGACTCCTGTTCCTTGTGTTCTGTCAGTGGTTTGGCCGATTCTTGTTCCTGATCACCAGTCGGCTGTCCGGCCATCTCCTGCTCCTTGAATTTTGTCGGTGGTCCGGTCGACACCAGCTCCTGGTTTCCAGGAGGCGGTCCAGTCGACGACACCAAACAAAAAGACCATTGTCTATCCCTCAAACCCAAAAGAACTCCTGAAATCAGCACTCGTCATAGTTCCTTATGTAATTAGCATGTGGTGTGTTTCATTGAGCTCAATTATTTCAGAGTTCATCCGGTCTCTCTCTTTCTCTCTCTCTCTTTCTCTCTCTTTTACTGTAGCAAACATTTTATATACACTCTATGGTTGCAACTGGAGTGGACTGCCTAAAGGGACATCTTCAGGGCACAAAGGATTCTGGGCCTTGTAGTATGCTATTTTATACTTTTGAGCAATACATACAATTTCACCTCTTACTGTTACTTCACTTTAGTATTTCCATGTCATGCTACCCTACTTGTTGTTACTGTTGTTTATTGATTTTATTATTTCACGTTGTTAACATCAACCTGCCAAAGGGACTGCAGATGGAAATTAACCGCTTGGCTATAATCTGGCATATTTACGTATATGTATATATATGTATATGTTCATTAATATGTACTGTCCCTTGTTTTTAAATAAATAAACTCCAAACTCCAAACTTTATACTTCCCACTCCACTACAATTCAAAGACCTATGGTTAAAGACTGCATTGTCTTAAGTCATTATTATAGAGTTTCTGATTACAAGTATTCCGCCTTTAAAAAAAAAAAAATGTTTTTTCAGTCACATACAAACATCACTAATAGATCTTAAAAAGTGATTGAACCAATTTTAGTCATAGTATGAACTCATTAACTCTCATCATAATTAGCATGTGGTGTGTTTCATTCAGCTTCATTAATCCAGAGTTTATCTGGATTTTCTTTCTCTCTCTCTCTCTCTCTCTCTCTCTCTCTCCTCTCTCTCTCTCTCTCTCTCTCTTTCTTTTACTACAGCAAATGTTTTATATACACTGTATGGTTGCAACTGGAGTGGACTGCCTAAAGGGGGGGGGGGGGGTACTGATTTGTCTTGTAGATGCTCTCATAATTGAGAGTAATAAGAATCAGCTTTGTTCATTTCTGCCCAGGTACTATGTTACTACACACACACATACATGCTCTCATGCTTGAGAGTAGTAAGGTTAAGAGTCTAATTAGCCAATAGGAATCAGCTTTATTATTTTGCATGTCTGAGTGTGTGTGTCGGTGTGTGTGTGTGTGTGTGTGTCGGTGTGCGTGTGTATGTGTGTGGCTGTGTTTGTAAACATCACAGAGATCAAAGAGCCTCTTAATGAGCTGGTTCGTACACCTATGTCTAGCTGGAAGACACAGAACTGACACAGATCTGAGTGTCATTTTGGTTCGGCGAGCCTCTCAAACGTCAGCTATGGTAACTCCTATCAGAACCATGGGCAGACCATGACCGGCACAAGACCTTCGTGCACAGCATATCTGGTTTTGGTGTTTCTAGAGCCAAAAATGTGAACAAAGGAGCGAGTTACAGAAAAATGTCACTTCTGCATTTTTGGGGAAATCAATTTGTATTGCAGTTAATGGGAGAGGTGGAGAGGACTCCCATCATTTTTAGGCTCATGTTCAAATTCTGTAAGTCTCTGTGCTAAGGTAAGTTGCTCCGGGTGAGAGGCGGAGGGCCGGGGTGGGCTTTTTGGTGTCCCCCAGGCTCTCTGCCTGTACATTGGAGTTTACCCCGGTGGACGAAAGGGTTGCGTCCCTGCGCCTTCGGGTCGGGGATTGGGTTCTGACTGTTGTCAGTGCTTATGCGCCGAACAGCAGTTCAGACTACCCGCCCTTTTTGGAGTCCTTGGGACGGGTGCTGGAAAGTGCCCCGAAAGGGGACTCCATTGTCCTACTGGGAGACTTCAACGCTCACGTGGGAAATGACAGCGTGACCTGGAAGGGTGTGGTGAGGAGGAACGGCCTGCCTGATCTGAACCCGAGCGGCGTTCAGTTATTGGACTTCTGTGCTAGTAACAGCTTGGCCATAACTAACACCATGTTCAAGCATAAGGATGTCCACAGGTGCACATGGCACCCTAGGTCGCAGGTCTATGATCGACTTTGTAGTCGTATCATCAGACCTGCGGCCGCATGTTTTCAACACTTGGGTAAAGAGAGGAGCAGAGTTGTCAACCGACCACCACCTGGTGATGAGTTGGATCAGATGGCGGGGGAAGACGCCGTGCAGACCTGGCAGGCCCAAACTTGTTGTGAGGGTCTGCTGGGAAAACCTGGCGGAAGAACCCGTCAAGATGATTTTCAACGCACACCTCCGGCAGAGTTTCGACCGCGTCCCGAGGGCAGTGGGGGACATTGAGTCCGAATGGGCCTTGTTCCGCTCTGCTATTTTTGAGGCGGCTGTTTGCAAGCTGCGGCCGCAAGGTAGCTGGGGCCAGTCGTGGCGGTAACCCCATACCCGCTGGTGGACACCGGCGCTGGGGAAGCCGTCAGGCTGAAAAAGGAGGCCTACAGGGCGTGTTGGCCTGTGGGTCTCAGGAATAAGCTGAACTGTATCGGCGGGTTCCAAGCGGAGCCTGCAGACCGCAGCAGTTGCTGGGCAAAACTCGGACGTGGGGAGGAGTTCGTGAGACAATGGAGGAAGGACTATCGATCGGCACTCCAAAAAAGTTCTTGGCAAACCGCGGCGCCTCAGGGCGGGGAAGGCGGCAACTCGCTCACACTGTTACAGTGGGGGCGGGGAGCTGCTTGACGTCAACTAGGACTATAGTAGGACGGTGGCAAGGACATACTTTTGAGGAGCTCCTCAATCCCACCAACACGTATTCCGTAGAGGAAACAGAGCCAAGAGACCTGGGATGGATGATCGATCTCCGCGGGCAGGAAGTCGCCGAGGTAGTGAAACTCGACACTGCGCCGGTGGCAGAGCCCCGGGGTCTGATGAGATCCGCCCTGGGTATCTCAAGGCTCTGGATTTGTATGGGCTGTCTTGGTTGACACAACTCTTGCCAAATTGCGGTGGACATCCCGGGGCCCCAGTGCCTTTGGAGTGGCAAACCGGGCACGCAGCGTGGTGGTCCCCATCTTAAGAAGAGTGACAGAGGGGTGTGTTCCAACTACCGTCGGAATTACATCTCCTCAGCCTCCCTGGTAAGGCGTGAGTCCCACGGGTATCAGGCAAAAGAAGGGTCCGATCGATAGTTTGACCTTCAAGATTGAAGGGGAGGGCCAATGTGGTTTTCGCCTCGGCGTGGAACTGTGGACCAGCTCTTTACCCTCGCTAGGGGCTGGAAGGGAGCATGGGAGTTTTGCCAAATCCAGTCCACATGTGTTTTAGTGGAATTTGGAAGAAGGCTTACGACCGTGTTCCCAGGGGCTCCCTCCTGTGGGGGCACTCCGGGAGTATGGGGTGGATGGCCCTTGTTAGTGGTCCATAACATCCCTGACCAAAGGAGTGTGAGTCTGGTTCGCGTAGCCGCAGTAAGTCGGACCTGTTCCCGGTGAGGGTTGAACTCCGCCAGGGCTGCCCTTTGTCACCGGTTCTGTTCATAACTTTTATGGACAGAATTTCTAGGCGCAGCCGGATGGTGGACGGGTTTGGTTTCGGTGGCGGGAGGATCTCGTCTCTGCTTTCTGGTCCTCCTAGCTTCATCGAACGCCGACCTTCAGCTGTCGCTTGGGCGGTTCGCGGCCGAGTGTGAAACGGCTGGGATGAAAATCAGCACCTCCAAGTCTGAGGCCATGGTTCTCAGCCGGAAACGGGTGGATTGCCCGCTTCAGGTCGGGGGGAGGCTTTGCCTCAGGTGGAGGAGTTTAAGTATCTCGGGATCTTGTTCACGAGTGAGGGTAGGATGGAGCGGGAGATCGACAGGCGGATTGGGGCGGCGTCAGCAGTGATGCAGGCGCTGAATCGGTCCGTTGTGGGGAAGAGGGAGCTAAGCCGGAAGGCGAAGCTCTCAATTTTCCGGTCGATCTACGTTCCGATCCTCACCTATAGTTATGAGCTTTGGGTAATGACCGAAAGAACGAGATCGTGAGTACAAGCGGCCGAAATGAGTTTCCTCCGCAGGGTGGCCGGGCTCAGCCTTAGAGATAGGGTGAGGAGCTCGGTCATCCGGGAGGGACTCGGAGTAGAGCCGCTGCTCCTCCATGTCGAGAGGAGCCAGTTGAGGTGGTTCGGGCATCTGGTGAGGATGCCTCCTGGACGCCTCCCCGGGGAGGTGTTTCGGGCATGTCCCACCAGGAGGAGACCTCGAGGTCAACCAAGGACACGCTGGAGGGATTATATCTCTCGGCTGGCCTTGGAACGCCTCGGGATTCTCCCGGAGGAACTGGTGGAAGTGGCTGGGGAGAGGGCTGTCTGGACCTCTCTGCTGAGGTTGCTGCCCCCGCGACCCGGATCCGGATAAGCGAGAGACGATGATACGATACGATATGATACGAATATGGCCGCTGCAACATACCTGAACCCTGACACAGTTTTGGGTAGGACTCTCCTATCACAGTTTTGTCAATGCCGTCTACTCTGGACACCAGGTTGAGCTTGACTAGCTGGTCTGCTTTGTAAAGCTGTGTGTAGGTTCTCTAGTACATAGACTTTTTCCTGAAACATCAGCTGTCCTTTGGTCAGTGACTCTGTGTACATGCCTAGAACTGGTAACGGCTTATATATATTGAACACGACCACACACATAGCAAAGAAAGAATAAAGGACGCGGACAAAACGATAAAGTGCAGAAATGGCTAAGAGTCATGGCTAAGAGTTTGGAATTACATAGCTACAGAGCTACAAAAAGCCATTGAGCTGGGCTTTGAGCCTGGACTTTGAGCTGAGTGTGAATTGATCACAACTGTTTTATCCCCTGGGGGCTGGTGCACGTTTCAGGGGCATCACCCATCTTCTCCTGTGTTTCAACTTGGAGGAGAGAGTTATTTTCCACTGAACTTTTGAATAGTTTAATTCTAGAGTTTACCTATAAACTCGCACATCTATCTTCCACCATGACCATAGCACACAGCAGTTCCTTGACTGTAATAATAATAATATGGACATTCTGGATGTCATGTAGGGTGTGTTACCTTGTGTGAAGGATGCTGACAGTATGGTCACATGAAGGACATTGTCCTAAAGTCTACATGTTACATTTCAACCATTCTATAGGATTTAGATAGAGGTTTACATAGCAACATCTTATGAGTTATAGAACAGTTAAATATTTAATAATTTATTCTTCCTTAGATCTGTGTCTGTGAAGAGTATTCTGCTGGTCACTTCTTAGGATTGGAATGTGGGTTGGAGTTCATGACTTATCTAGAGAGGGACAGAGAAAGGGAGGTTGGTGTGTGTGTGTGTGTGTGTGTGTGTGTTCATGCATGGCACAGAGAGGCCAGGATTCACACCTTAGTGATAATCAGTCCTTTTAGTGTTACTTGTCCTAT
Organism: Seriola dumerili; assembly: GCF_002260705.1. Taxonomy (NCBI): domain Eukaryota; kingdom Metazoa; phylum Chordata; class Actinopteri; order Carangiformes; family Carangidae; genus Seriola; species Seriola dumerili. The sequence continues at coordinate 69,595 of NW_019174280.1, read as the reverse complement.
ATAAGAAACAATCAACTATCAATAGAATAGTCTTATTGTTACAAACTGGAGATTTTGCCCATGTTTTCCAGTTTGTCTGGTGTCCATTCGCTGACCCTTTGACCTGGTCTGATTCTGTGTTCCTCTGGCATGCTAAAAGCATGATCTGTTTGTGAGAGAAGGATCCTTTTTTGTCTGTTTCCCATAAATTTAATAGTTTGATGGTGGGAAGAGTAACAAATTGTCAATTTTGGGTCCATAATGCTGCATGTCCTTACAATGAACTTCTTAATGGCCAGTGACTGATGCCAGGCCAGGTATGTACGCTACAGTACAGGGCTTTGAAAAATTAGATGCCAGAATGTTAAACTGGAGGAGCTGAAATCCATTAGCTGCAAAATAAGAGAACTGAAACATGTTGTTGAAACAGTTGAAAGCCAAATTATGTACGGGCAAAGGTGGAAGAAGGAATAAAGACTTAAAAATGAAAAGAAGGGAGCGTCATGTGGTGTAGTGGTCTAAGCAGGCGCCACATGTGTAGAGGCTACAGTCCTCGCTGCAGTTGGCCCCGGTTCGAATCCCGCATTGGACGGCCTTTGCTCCATGTCATTCCCCCTCTCTCTGCCTCCCCATTTCCTGTCTCTCTACTGTACTATCAAATAAAGGCATAAAAAGCCCAAAAATATACTTAAAAAAAAAAAATGAAAAGAAGTGATGATGAAAGATGAAGTGCATCCTAAACATTAGAAACTTTAATTTAAGATATCTATAAGCTGAATAATCGCTTAATAGCTGGAAGTGTTGTGAACACTTTCAAGTTTGAATGAAGCCTTTAGCTGAAAGTTGCTCAAGTAGTTGAATTTCAAAGACGTAGAAGTTTTGAAGGATTTGAACATTGTCTCCATTCACTTACACTGTAGAAAATTGCAGAAAAAGCGTATTATTTTCAAAAATGATGAATAGTATCAAAAAGTTGAAGGTAAGAATAGATCTCCTGAAGAAGCTGAAGAACATTTTGATAGTTTTATGAACAGTTTGTAGCACAAATTATGCAGGAAAGTAAAAGGAGGATCTGGACTATACCACCAATGGAGATGGTTCAATTCAATATGTCTTCAATGTGTCTCTGGTTCGTGTGTGTGTATGGGTGTGTGTGTGTCTGTGTGTGTGTGTATATATATCTATCTGCCTGTCCCTATACCTCTATCCTTTTCTGTATTTATGTGTGTTTCTGTGTCAGTTAGAATGACAAATTGAAATTAACTGCCGAATGTTTCCTGATTAAAACTGGACTGAAACATATTTCCAGTTAAACCAGTTGAGATGTTTGTAAATCATTGCAGAAATGTCAGTAAAGTGGTTGATAAACACCACAGATCTCAGAGGAGTCTCTACTCAGGTAATTTGACCCAGATGTGTGCCCCCTCCCTCCACTCAGAGTTTGCCATGGTGACAATGCTGTCTCACTGGGTGCCCATCTGTCGTTCTCTTTGAAAAAGGTAGCACCTGGAAAACACTGGTTAAAGGTAATCCACCAATCACAATGAGCTCCAAAAGTAAACCACCAATTAGAATTTATGTAATGTGGAGTCAGTTAGATTTCTAACTGAAATTAACGGCCAAATGTTTCCTGAATGAAACTGTGTCTATCTACCTGTCTATCTGCCCGTCTGTCTGTCTGTCTACCTTTCTATGTGTCCATTTGTGTGTGTGTGTGTGTGCGTGCATGTGTGTATATGTTCGGTTTGTGTGTGTGTGTGTTTGTGTGTAAGAGAGAGAGTCTGGCTGTTGAAGACAGAGCTTACAGATCTATGCAAGAAAGGGGTCTGCGAACATCTCAAACTCCTGCCATTTAATACAAAATGGTACATAATATCAGCAAATTATCACATGGTCAGCGCCACAAGACTCTCCTGAAAACCTCTGTGGTTTTGGTGTTTCTAGAGCCACAAATGTGGAAATAGGAGTGAGTTACAAAAAAAAGGTCAGTTCTGGTTTTCTCCTGAATTCAGCTCCTGAATTTGTATTGCAGTCTATGGGAGAGTTGAAGGGTGCTTGCATCACTTGGAGGGTCACATTTCAAAAAATATGTGGCAGTAAGGACGAGTTAAACAGATTTTTTAAAGACAAAATTTTAGCGCTTCTCCCACTCTAGCTATGATGTCATCCACTCAAGCCGTGAACATTCCATGCAATACACACCCATTATAAACTCAAAAATGATCAGAAAAAAGCTTAAAACTAAAACTGTGAGATAGAGGTATCAAAAAGTTGAATAATAGTTAAATAGGTGAAAGTCTTGTGAACAGTTTAAAGTTTGAATGAAGTCTGTAACTGAAAGTATGCTGAAGTAGTTAAAGTTCAAAGAGGCTGAAGTTTTCAAGGATTTGAACATGGTCTCCATTCATTTAAATGGCAAAAAAAACTGAAAAAGCTTAATATTTCAAGAATTAATAAATAATATTAAAAAGTTGATTTGAGCCGATAATCTACAGAAACAGTGTAACGTTTTGATAGTTGGTTTTGTAGGACAAAGTATGATGGAGTAGTTAGAGACCATAAAAAGGCACAAGAATAATAATAACTAGAAAATTCCAGGGAAATTTTGAGTGCCACGGGGACTACTGCCGGGATGAGTACATGATTTATTTCCAGTGTTCAAAAGCCACCCTGATCATATTCTGGTTTTGAGAAATGTCTTGATATAAAAGACTCTGATATAAAACAATGTCACATCCCTCCATCATGTATTATATGGGAAATATCTCATATTCTGTGTTGTTTTTTTTAATAAAACAAGAGGCAACATGTCTTCAAACCGGCATTTAAAGGGTTAAAATCCTGAAAACTAATAAACATTTGGTAGGTTTGAGCAGAACTGAAGTGGTTTAAGAGATGTATGCAAAAAAAAGCAGAAAAAAATATTGATATATGATGATTTTATAGCATTTTCTTTGTGTGTCCTTTTTTGGACGCGAGGAACCCCAGAGGGTACAAAATGTGTTACCAGTGTATAATAGACCTGTAACAGTAACTGACATTAGATTTTAAAAATATGTCAAAAAAGACACTTTCTTTCAGAAATCCATACCTTCAGCTGTAACACAGCCAAAATGATCATTCATTCATTCATTCATTTTCTACCGCTTATCCTCTAGTAGGGTCGCGGGGGGGCTGGAGCCTATCCCAGCATCCTTTCGGGCGAGAGGCGGGGTACACCCTGGACAGGTCGCCAGTCCATCGCAGGGCAAACACACAGAGACAGACAACCATTCACTCTCACAGTCACACCTATGGTCAATTTAGAGTATTCAATCAGCCTAGTCCCCANGAAAACACCGTGACAGGCACTGAAGCCAGAAGTTTCTTACAGTCTCTATTTTATTCAGATATTCCTTAAAATGAGTGAGTAAGCTCAGTGCGAAGACAGAGTGAGATTCTTTTGAAAAAAAAAGACGATTACATTAGGTGTCAAAATTTTGTGCAGACCCTGCCTGTCAAAGTTACATTTTATGAATCCCAACAACTATGTCTACATTTTCAGAAAGAATTATTTGTCTCCTTTTTACGGTTTGGCCGTGAGCTCGAGTTAAAAATAAAAATAAAGGTTATTTTTTACTGCTTCACGCACTCTAGCCAACTGACGCTGTCACTCTAACTTTGAAGAAAAAGTGATTTCCACTCCTCCTTTGAGTGCTCATAGTTTGAAAAGTTTACATGTTATGTAAAAACAGTTGCTGTGTTTTGGAGAGAGCAGAAGTTTTCCTCCGTTTTATAGTTTGAATCACATTTCTACGTGCAGGTATGAGAGAGCTGGGTGACTCGGAAAAAAGGTGAAATTTTGTAGAAAAAAGGTGAAATTTTGTGGTTTTTTAAAGAAAATTCCAGTGCATTCCTAATGCATTATTTATTCCCAGTATTTTGGGAATAACTTTGGGAAAAATTGGAATTTTAGCACCAAAAGTCATAGTACCTCTTTCGGGATCAAGACGCACGTTTTGATGTATATATTACTCGGGTTTTCTCAAAGCTGCGGGACGAATTACACGCCAAAATTTGGCGGAAGAATAATAATAAGCCCGAAGGCACTCCTCTCAGCTATTCTAGCTGTAGAGGAGTGCCTCGGAGCTGAGCACCCGTATTCACAATAGTGTGAATACCTCAGCATTACATTATTGCACTGGTGCTCCACAGGGGACTGTTCTGGCTCCATTCCTGTTCACCCTGTATAGTCGGACTTTAAATACAACTCTGAGTCTTGCCACATCCAGAAATACTTGGATGACACAGCTATTGTGGTGCATATCAGGAATGGGCAGGAAGAGGAGTACAGGCATCTGACAATGGCCTTCAGTGAATAGAGCGACAAGAATTGCCTCCTTCTGAACACCTCCAAGACCAAGGAGATGGTCATCAACTTTCGGAGGTCTAGAATTATTATTGTTTATTTATTATTAACTGTTTTTATTATTATCATTATTATCAACAATAATATTACATATGAATTTCCCCTAGGGGATAAATAAAGTATCTATCTATCTATCTATCTATCTATCTATCTATCTATCTATCTATCTATCTATATATCTATCTATCTAATAAAGATTTGGATAACAATAGTGTGAATGCTGAGTCAGCATTCACACTATTGTTATCCAAATCTCTAAGTATGCAGAATACTAATATACAGTATGCTTCCAATGTTATCGCATTGAAGGCATATAATAATAATATATGTCTTCAATGCTATTGCATTGCAGGCACATAATAAAGAGTTCGATAACAATAGTGTGAATACCTCAGCATTCACACCAATAAGTATGCAAAATAATAATGTATGCCTTCGTTGCTATTACATTGCAGTTATGCATTGCAGTGAGATGAAACGTTTGCTGCAGCTGCAACTGCTTCTTTGTCCTGCCAGAATGTTGTGGAGTGGGTGGTTGGTATTGTCTAAGATGGCCTCCATCTTACATTGCATGCATCTCTCAACAACAGTCCTGGGTGAGTCCAGACTTTTGCCAAGAACAGACCCAGCCTTTTTGACCAGCTTGTCCAGTCTCCTTGTGTTCATGTCTGACATGATGCTGCCCTAGCAGACTGCAGCATAAAAAAGTACACTGGCCACCACTGACTGATAAACCTGTGCAACATTCCACTGCAGACGTCAAAGGACCTGAGCCTACTGAGGAAAAAGAGCTGGCTCTCCATCAAGTAGATGGCATCCATGTTCAGGGACCAGTCCAGTTTACTGTCCAGGTGCACACCTAGGTATTTAGTCCTTTAAGTCCTTTCTTCTTGTCTTGATTGGCTGAAGGGTGGGCCTAGACCTCCGAAAGTCAATGACCATCTCCTTGGTCTTGGAGGTGTTCTTGACGCTCCATTCACTGAATGCCATCGTCAGATCCCTGTACTCCTCTTCCTGCCCGGTAATGGTAATGGGGCTCCTGTCAGGTAACCTACAAGCCAGCTGGGCTGCACAGTCCTTTAACAGCCTCAGACACACACCATCAGGGCTTGTTGCTTTTCCAAGACGTACCTTCTTGAGCTCCACCCTCACCTCCTCTGCTGTAAAGGAGGTGTGGAGAGAGTTGCAGCTATAGCCTACATGTGTCATGCAGTATCCCCTTGTCTTCATTTATAGGTAAATAAAAACATACTGTTTGTATTACAAGTATTCATAATTTGTTTCAGTGCTATCAACAATTTGAACAATATCAACAATAAATGCACATATAAATAATAAAGTATAAGGAACATGGGGAAAACACCAACATGATTAACAGGACGGGGGTGCAGAGGTGAAATGCTGCCCCCAATGGATGTGGGGCAAGTAGCATGATCTTACACGTTATACCTTTAATACCAGAAAAAAAACAATGAAAGGTGTTTGTCAACCTTTTTAATGTTTGTAAAGTTCATTTGATTTAAAACATTTAACATTATTTATATTTTATTTTTTTCCAGTAGCTATAGTAATCTGATGAGAGGGTTTGACAAATACACAGTACAATAAACACCATGCAATATTGAGACAGAATATAGTTATTTTTCTAAAATGTTACTATTGTAACTGTAGTACATTTGTTGCGTCTGAACACTTTTATCTATATTTCCTGTAGTTCTGACTTAGACACCAAATGTTTTGATATTTTGATCAAAGTCTTGAAGCTCTGGTGAAAAGTTTAATTCATTGGTGACAATGCTGAAGTGATTGACTGACCTTGCATGTTCGACACGTCAACAAGGTTATTATTGTTTTAGAGGCTTTTGCATCTGTGATTTAGTGTTATGAGAAATGCATGGACTGTTTTTAGAACTGCATTAAGAGTTGAGAAAAACTTTAATAGTTTATTCATGGTTCTGACAATGTTGCTTATAACTCTTCCTCTTTCACATGAATGGGCTGGTACCTGGACAGGTAAATCCAGCATTAACTGAGCCATTTGATAACCAGCTTCATAGTACGTTATAAGGACGATCAGTGTTAGTTTCAGTTAAGCCAGATAACAAAAAGTTACCCTAGGTATGTTGAACTTACTTCAGAGTAAAGGTCACGAGATGAACAACTGAAATAATGTGGCTGAAAAGCACACCAAAACAAAACTGTACAACTATTTGTCTACACACTGTGTACACACAGCTAAAAGGAAGCAAACTGCATCCTGTTGAAGTGATGAGCTTCCTTCTTGTATACACAGTGAACACAGTATTGTCTTCTTATCATCAGTGCTAATGCTGATAGGACAATAAAGACACTGATCCATCAGTGTTGCAGACTCTGTGGCATCCAAACACTATCAGAAGCTTCCCGACAATGAGAGGTATTATGACTTACACTGCTTTATACTGTGTGTGTGTGTGTGTGTGTGTGTGTGTGTGCGTGTGACTTTGTCTCACAGAATAAACACAACCAGATCAGTCAGACTAAAATCCGTGTGGCGTCCACCCTCCTCTTCATCCTGGCGGGCTGCATCCTGTTTGTCACCATTCCTGCTGTGATCTTCAAACACATCGAGGGCTGGACGGCGCTGGAGTCGACATATTTTGTGGTCATCACTCTGACAACAGTTGGAATAGGTGACTATGTGGCAGGTGAGAGTTTGTCATTCATAGCTGACCCCTTAATGAATTGACCTGTCCTGTTTTCTTACATGTTATTATTCATTAATAAATACATCACAATACATTTAGGTCATGATTACAGTTTGTAAATTAGGTTTAGTTTATGAAAACCTTTTTTTTTTTAATTCTACAAGAAAAGAAGAAAAAGTTCACCATGAACAAGAACTCTGAAACATGAGACTACATACATCTGCTGGGGGGAGTAGGTTTGCTGCAGTGTTCATAAGACTGAACATGTTCTAATCTGTACATACTGACAACTGTGTTTCTTTTTCACCAATTCAATTCAATTCAGTTTTATTTGTATAGCGCCAAATCATAACAAACATTATCTCAAGGCTCTTTACAGGGTAAGATCAAAACCTACAATATTATAAGACACCCAACTTTTCCACAATGAGCGGCACTTGGTGACAGTGGGGAGGAAAAACTTCCCACCACCAGTTACCAGCATTGCCCTCTATGGATGAGGATTAGGACCACATGAATAAAAAAAATAAAATACTTTTTTTTTTTTGCAACTCTGACTTTGGTCTCAGAATTCTGAAGGAAAAGTCAGAATTCTAAAAAAAAATAATTCACATGTGGCCCTAATCCTCTTCCGTAGCCTTCCTATTACAAGTGAAACAAAAACTTATCATCATTGAAGCATCATGCAGAAGAAAGTAAATTCACTTTTTATGTGTGGGTTGCTTTACACCTCCAAAACTTCTATGTTCTCAGTCAAACTGTGTAAATCATCTTCTACTTAGATAACAGTGTTTTTATTTCATACAGCAGCTCAGCTCAGCCCAGCTCGTTCTCTCTGTCTGTCTCACTGATGAGGTCTCCATAGAGGAGCAATTTCTGTGTTGGATGAAGGTGTCACTGCATTGGTCTTCTGTGATTATTTCTCTAATAAAGCAGAGTCCACTGTCAGCGTCTTTACCATTAAAGATGTTCACTGAAGATGATCTCGTTATTTGAGCTCCATTCCTTGAAGTGTTCAGCTGGCAGCAGCAAACTGATGTACTCTTCTGTATTCATGTCCTGTTCTTTAAATAGGGGGGGACCGCAGGATTGAGTACCGGAAGTGGTACAGACCACTAGTGTGGTTCTGGATCCTGGGTGGTCTAGCCTACTTTGCTGCTGTGCTGAACATGATTGGTGACTGGCTGAGGGTGCTGTCCAAAAAGACAAAAGAAGAGGTATGTTCTCATAAGGATGATGATGATGATGATGATGATGATGATGATGATGATGATGATGATGATGATGATGATGATGACCTCCACCTTGCAGTACCAGCCTTGCCTACCTAAATTGCATAATGAGATTAAATCCCATGACAATGCTAATGCTAATGAGACCAGATATAAATGCATGATGATGGGGTGTAATTATTCAGAAACAGTGTCCAGATACACATCTCGTGTTACTGGAGATGGAGTCTAAGAAAGCATTGCTGTTTCTGAACAAAAAGGATCAGAAGCAGAGAAGAAAGCTTCAGAACTGTGTGAACAAACAAATACTCATTTTGATTGATAAATGATTAAAACTATTCATATTTACATACTACTACAGTTTACTACAGTTTCACTATGAACAGACTATTAAATTACAGCTTATCAGCTTATATTACCATACCTTATACAATCTAGAGGATGTTTTACTTGTATATGTTTTTTTATAGGGGATCTAAGTAGCTTCTTCATTTTACACCTCTATGGCCTCTTGCTGCAAACAGTGTGATTATAAGCTGTAAACAGCCAAAAGTTGGTTTTACTTCTCAGATTGATTTATTAAAACAATTTGTTGGCCTGAGAAAATAAAGTTTATGGATAATTTGCTGGGGGAAAAAAGCCCAGTTGAGAGAAAACTGTGAAAAATACATTATTTTGTGTTGAAGAAATAAAAAAATGTTCTATCCTGTTATGTATCATCTCCTGGTTCTTTGGATGGGAACCCTTGATATAATATGTGGCAGCACTGATTGGGATGAGACTTTTTTGTCACTGTTGATGAAATTTATGTAGGTCATCAAGGTTGATAAAATATGAGATACTACTCCTTCATTTATCTTGAAAATGTCATTCTTGCCATTCTGCATTATTTTTGAGCACAGCATAAACACACTGATAACTGACATACTGATTTGTAATAACTGTCTTTGACTGAGGTTGGAGAGATCAAGGCTCACGCAGCAGAGTGGAAAGCAAACGTGCGAGCAGAGTTCCGGGAGACACGTCGGCGTATGAGTGTCGAGGTCCATGACAAGCTACAGCGAGCTGCCACCATCCGGAGCATGGAGAGGCGGCAGTTGGGTCTGGACCAGCGTGCCGTGTCACTGGACATGCTTTCCCCAGAGCGCCGTGCCATCTTCAACAGCCTGGACACCAACAGCTACAAGACCTCTTCCCAGGAGAGCATCGACACCAAACTGAACAACCTCCGGCTGCGGGGGGCTGAGCAGTGCGAGCGGCACTCCAACCACCAAACCACTTCTGAGGACAACATTTTCAACCGCCTCGGCTCCGTCACCAAGATGGCCAAGCGCAACAGGCATCGGGACCTGAAGAAGAACATCCCAGACGAGACTCGCCGGCCTCATAGCGAGGCATATGGCTACAGTACAGCCACCTTCGACTGCAGCACACACTCTGCAGATGAAGGGAAAAGAGAGGATGAGAATGAAGACAAGGAGTGCAACACTAGCTTGTCCGATTTCCCGCTGTTTTTGGAAGCTTGCAAGCCACAGAATGGGTTTATTCCAGAGCAGACCAAAGAAAATGAGAGTGAGAAAACACTTGAAACAAAAGAGCTGCATATTCAGATGGGCCCTTAGACAGTGTATTCCTACAAAGAGGTTTTAAATACCACCATAAGTGCCTTAGGTCTCCCTTAATCCAGTGTGTGCTTACAGAAGGGCAATATCTGTCCCTTTGTGCTATATCCTGTGTTGTTGACAGTATTCACTGTGCCCTATGAATCTGATGGACACACACTCTAAACTAGAAATGCAACACCTGTTTTCTATAAGTGTGCTCTGCTAAATGATGGTCATATTTAAAAAGTTGCCTGCTTATAGGCATTTACAGGATAATAACGTCTTATTCTGCAGCTGTGGACATTATTTCTCCCAGTTATGCTAACACTATACTCTGCTAAAGTAATCGCTTACATTAGCAACCAGCAGAAATCAACACACCTGCATCAGTCTTGTAAGTTTTGAGTCAGTTCTGTATCATCTGTATGTGGTGCACAGTACTTCACAGATTCACATGTATATTACAGTAAATGATTACAGACAGGTGAGGAGTCCCATATATTTAACCACTTTGTGGTTGTTATCAGGACCATCGATGTCACCTGGTTCGTTCGTGCTCCTGGCTGCTGTAACGACAGTCATTGGAGTTGTTGAAGTCACCTGAGGCCAGGTGTGAATGGTTGTTAAAGGACAGCATTGTAAGTGAGGGATAAGTGGTGTCGTAGACCTTGTTCAAACCAAAGAGGAGTGGAGGAGGTCATTTATGACCCTATTCAGAGGTGGCTTGGCCTCATGTGACTTTAACAACTCCAACTACAGGAACAAACCAAGTGAACTTCAATGGTCCTGATAATGGCCCCACAGAGGTTAAATACTGGGGCTGGGAGGTAGGCAGGCCCAGTGGTGGGAACAATAGAGACAAATCATGATGCTGTCTGTGTTAACACACCTTGACAGGCGTTTCTTTTGGGTCTCACACACTCATTTGCATTTTGAAACTGATTTTGTCACAAAGGTGTGTCAATGTTAACCAACATGTTATCATTGTTTTGTTGGTCAACATGCAGACCCTCTTGTGGACGGCACTTTTAAAAACTTGTGTGTACATTGACCCACACTTTGATTTTGGTGCTATTGCTTTGTGTCAAGTTTGTATTTGTGTTTTACTCTACATCCAGCATGTAGCTTCTGGTTATCTTCTCTGGACCTGCACACCACTTGTTGATGAGGTGATACTGAAAATACAGAGACATACTGATGGGTTAGTACTGTCAGGTTTAACCTAACTTAAAAGTGATTGGTCCCTTCCTGATGTCATCAGGTTATTTATTTAAGAATACCTCTGTTCTAATGTCTGACAGAGGACTTTGCCCTAGTGCCTTGTCAGACTTTGTGATGTCGGTGTGGTTGCAGATTTCGGCAGGTCATTTGGTGAGTAGTACATTATAGTCCCTGATAGAAACGATGGCCTAAACTATGCTACTTTCAGATGGATGCCATGAGATCATAGAAAATATTTTAAATGAGGCCTGACATGTGCACATGGACCTCCTACTCTGCGCTGTGATATGTGGCTCAAGTCAGAACGTACAGTAAGTTATACACAGACAAGTCACCTAACACAAGCTGCTGTTAAAGAGTAGAGTAGTACACGAGAGAAGCTTGATTTAAATGTAACACCTTCACTGTTTGTTGTCATTCTGTTTGTCATGTTGCCTGTTGAAAGTCACTTCTTAAAATGTGCATTGAAATGTGAATGAAAATGAGTGTGAACATGCCACATGTTGTCTGTGCATGGTCCCCAGTCTCAGCTGTTGTCTTAGTACAATGTCCAAAAATGCTACCTAGATCATGACCTCATCGACACTATCTCAGGGCCCATTGTCCTAAATGTTTGTTGTTGACATTGCTTGACAAGTGCTGCATTCACACTTTGACAGGATGGGGGGACAATGACTGCACCTATGTTCCCTGAAAATGAATGACAACAGAATGGAAGATAAGCCATAAAGTAAGAGGAGGGACTGCTCCACACTATATGAGCTCAAAGAGATGGTCTGAGATTGTAAAGCGTCCTGCTATTACAGTGAGGGTGCACTGTCTACTTTTCATCTTGACTCAAACATATCCACAGACTGTCAGACACATGAAAGTAAGGGGGTTCCTGAAGGGACTGTCTGATGCATGGATTTGGGTTAACCCCTCATCTACACCCTGGATGGAGCTAAATTAGGACAAGCAAGCGGCAACCACCACAACTGACATGTTTGATATGCTGAGACATCTGTCAATCAAGCAGACATGCCCTAAAACAATACTTCTCTAGAAGCCTTAATACCTCTTTGGTGGGTTCTCACCCTGATGATCACAGAAGAAGGGACATTAGCTCTTGAGAGCCACACATCGTGTGAAAGAAACTGTATTCCTGCAGAAAGGTTGTGACTCTTGAAATGGAATTCTATGCAGTCAGAGGTTTTTCACAGCCAGCATCTAGTGGCCGGTAATGGTACTGCATCTGAAGGCATTTCAGCCATGGTGGTGGCTGCTGAACAAGATTCTATGTCCACTATATTTTCATACTCACCATGTACCATTGAGGGACATGACATGTAACCTGTGTCACTGACTGTATCACAGTGACAGGTCATGTTCTCTTTTTCACATACACTCCCCCACCTCATGTTAATGTACTCACTATCTGTGTATGCGCATCTGCCTGTTCTTACTGTTCACATCACTAAGTGACGCTCTAGGCGCGTGTGAATGCAGCAAAAGCAAGGACTATATGTCTTTCAAAAATGCTTCTAAGAAATACAAAAATGTCAAAGCTTAAAAAGAAAACCAAGACACGGAACAAAAAAGGCATGCTACACTGCAAAACTATATTATGATATATATGGTGTTGATTGTATACCACCACGTGCTCCACAGGATGATGCTTACCATGGCATTTTGTTTTCACCTGCCTATGTTATGACACAAGCAGCTCATGCTCTGTACTTGGACGTTGCTCACAGTATCTCTTGTGCAACCATTACATTAAATGTAGTGATTGCCTTTTGGAAATAAAAGTCACTGAATTAAGTGCTATTTCTGAGTGTGCAGCAGTGTATTTCAGGGTTTGAAACTTGGTTTTGAGTCTCTGTTTTTCACAGCTACTATCAGTGGCTTTCATCAGGACAGAAGAGGAGGATAGATCAGTTTCATGGTCACTGCCTGTGACCTCTAAACTGACATTATCTCCTGGTTTGAGCTGTTATTTCCTGTCTGATTAGAATGTTCACAAAACCCTTATCACCTTCAGATGCACTTCCTGACTCTGTGTTTCAATCAAATACCTCATTGGTTGAAGCAGGTCAGATCCACAAGGTGAAATTGTGCCGTAGAGGAAACAGAATTGCATCAAAGTTCAGTTAGAACGTTCAGTTTTATATTAGTTATTTAATGTTACATGCACTGTCTATTAACACAGAAGATTCAGAAATAGTGGTGTGGAGCTACTTTGAAAATCAGCATCAGATCGGGTATGGGTCATCACAGAGTGGGTGCATCAACTTCATGTGCAAGACCCAGATCATGGACAATCTTGTGCATAAATCTGTACAGGAAAGTAACTGGCCTTTGATTTTCTTGGGTGTGTCCTGAAAGGGTTTTGATATAACCGAACACAATAGCCTTATATTGTGTAGATAGATATATTAAAGACTATAATTAAATGAAATGTCCCGTTTATTTAGTGTATAGTTTAATGTTAATGTTAATAGTAATTTAGATTCACTTCAGTCATAATAAATGAATTATTAAAGGTGCAATGTGTAAGATCTGGCCAGATCTGGCCAGAATTTTAGTTTAAAATGTTTTAAAAAATGAACTAACACTATCGTAATAGTATGTGAAGGAGCCACAGTGATAATGTCATGACCAAGACCTCCATCTATTGTATTTCAGAGATATCTCCTGAAATGAGCATGCTAACCAACTATCCATGACCCAGGCGGTGTTGTAATACCACCTAGACACACTAGATGCTGTCTGAGTCAGTGCAGCGTCTAGTCTGCCCTCAGTCCCACGGAGAAAAAGAGCTTCCTCCTGAGCTTGAAGTTACGCTACAGCTCCCGTCTTTATCTCCATCCCTAAGGATCGCTCCGACAAGAAACCAAGTTCAACGGCATATAAGCAGAACACGAGTAAATCCTGGTGTGTTTTTCCAACGTGGGAGACAGCTCCGAGCAAATTAAGAGACGCGGCTTAATGCCGGGCTCGCAACTTTTTTTTAGACTGGTGAGTAACATCTAATCTTGGTCTGTAGTGAAAAGTATCATTATGCAAATGACAAACCGTACTGACGAACACTTCAAGTGGCATATATGTATGATTGATGATGTCGACAGAGGTTTTAGCGATGCAGTGGAATTTAGCCTGTTCCTGCAGCTGTTGTCCAGCTAGATGCTGTAATAATTTATAATGTTGTAAACACACACACACGGAGACCTGTATTGCAGAACGGCTGTCTTTTATTTCCCGCTTCTTCCTCTCCAGCTTCCAACAGTTTGATCACAACACCACACTCTTACCATACTCCACCTAGTGGTAGGAGTCATACCCATATATCACAGATGCGTCAGTAACTTACAAGACAAAGAGACTGTTTGATTCAGGATCCACTGCCTAATACTGTATTTATTTTAGCATATTCATATCTATCCTTACTATTTATTATATACACACAACAGACCTAACATGTTTGAATATAAAGAACTTGTATGATCTAAACTAATTGTTCCTATCACATGTTTGTCTGCATCAGGATCAAAATTCCAGTCCAGTCATCCCCAGTGATGGACCAGCATATGCCTTTTCTTCTGGGTCTGGCCTCATCAATTAACAACCACATTACAGTAACACCTTGGAGTATTATCCCTGCACAGAACAGATATTGTCTATACTGTGATATTTTGCACATCCTACTCAGCAAGAGTTTTGTCAATACTTTTGTATATAGTTTTATTTTTTTGTGTATCTATGTATATTTATCTGTTTGACTGTTGCAATACTTTACCTTTTTATTATTTCCTGTTAATATGTTTATTGGATACTGCATCAAACACCAGGCAAAATATCTTATAAGTAAAAAACTACCTGGCAATGAACCTTATTTTCTGATTCTGCCTTTCCCTTCCTCATGCTTCTGTAGCCTGACACCCATGTGTCATGCAATATCCCCTTGCCTTCATATTTTTATAGGTAAATAAAAACATACTGTTTGTACTACAACTCTCATATACTCATAATTTGTTTCAGTGCTATCAACAATTATAACTATCAACTCAAGAGACTCAAGTGCCTGTTGTGTTAATTGTGACCTCTTTGGATCTGTGATCAATCGGTCAAGTGGGGGGTGTCAAGACTTCTGTTGTTTATTGTTATTTGAAGGTCTGAATAATTTATTTGAGGATGTAGTCTTCTGTCATTTTATTTTGAAATGGTTCAGTTTATGGTGAAAAGCCTCGGTGGCTTCCGGTTTATTGTGATCACGGCAGTTGCACCTGAGGTTTAGACAGAAGCACACCACCCATTGGTAAGCATGTTGAGAAATAGCCTGCTAATAATATGATTTGTAGATGTTTGTGTTTATGATACTAGATGTTAAGCTTTAAGATGTCTTGCTCTGATGAGACTTTCATGGAGTCTTTGGGGTTAGCGTTGCTAGCGCTAATTAGCAGTTATGCTAGGTTCCACTAGCGTGTTAGGCTAACTTCGTTAGCATTTCGGGCTAGCGCTTAGCTAGCTCCCATAAACATTTAGCTATTAATGTTAGAACTAGTGTTAGCTGAGAAAACACTAGTGTTTGGTTAAATGGGTCTTTGAATTTGATTCAATTCATTACATTTATTTATAAGCACATTTGATTGTGTATTTAAAGGAATTAATGCTTTGTTTATTAAAGAAGTGAATGTAGCTAAATAAAACACAATTTCTGTAATAATATTATGTAACCTTTTTTATTTGGGTTTAATTTCAGGTTTATGACCTGTGGCCACCTTTGGTGATTGTCTTAAAATAAAAGAACACCTAGGAGAAAATACCACGAGTTATAGCTTCAGTGTGCTTCTTGGTCTGCCTTTTCGGAGGGCCATGATTCAAAAGTCCGAACAGTAAGGCTCAGGTGATGTAGTCGGATCCCACTATTCAACCTAAACTAAATCAATTTTTAGTCCCAGAAAGTCACCTTAAACAGCAACATCATAACATTTGTACCAGCACCATGGACAGCATGTCTCATTATTAAACATAACCCATCACTCTCATTTTAGCAGGCAGGTAGCAGCCTAGCTGTGCACTTTGGGCACACTGTCAATTTGGTGGCAAATCATTTGTATCAACATGTATATCAATATCTATCTTATGCATATAAATTGTACTCTAATCTTGTACTTAGTATTACAGCACGTACTCGTGTTTTTGCCACGTGCTCTGGAAAATAGTGAAATGTAATAAGAATGTGACTGGGAATGAGCTGACACTGCTGGCCTGAAGGTCAGGTCATCATGACCGGGACAAGAGTGCTGGGAGGGGGGCCAGAGATTGTGAAATATAGTTATTGGAAAGAGAGAGACTGTTTTTCTTAGAACTTGGATCATAATCATATTCACCAGGGATGAAAGTTGTTTGTGCTGCTCTATAGAATGTATGATCTGGAGATAGTTGGGTGCGACTATCTGCAGATATTTTGTCTGTCATCCAGCACTTGTGTTTTAATAAACTATACTCTAAACTGGCAAGACTGTCTCAAGAATAATCGGTAAACTACTAGATCAGTAAATAAAAGCTACAACTCTTCAAGACCTAAGTTCGTCTTCCCTGTGCTTCAACTACAGTCCATAGCTCTTTGTTTGGCTCAGCCTGCCTATCTGGGAAGTCAATGAACACCACTGATTTGTACTTACCACACTTCAGTAATAAGATGTGGTTGTCACAGCCTGCCCTGCCTTCACCTGCTGCTTCAGTGTTTTACCATGGTCAGGATATGTGTGTTTGTGAACAGTTATGGAAGCTAACTGTCAAAAAGAAGCAGCTGCATGCTCAAGGACAAAGACCCCTTAGACAGTACCAAATAAGGAGTGCACATATGGAAACAGACAATACCAAATAAGGATTATATATGTGAGGACAGATTCATGTCCAGGGTAATACAAAAGCAGACCATACAAAGTGCAGAACCAGGTTATACAAAATGCAGAATATGATTTTTCTTTTTCAGAATATGATTTTTCTATTACATCTTCCTACATTGAACAAAATCTGCCAAGCTGTCATCACTTATTTGCATGTGGTGAAGAGGGACATTGTGCAGTGGGGTGCCTTAAGAGATGCAAGATAGTGGGAAACCAGCAGTGGTCACAGCCAAGGGACAACCTGTGACAAGCACCAATGTCCCATCCTGGCCAAATGACGGCAACATAGAGCAAGCCCCACACAGGCAAGAGCCTGCTGTCCCCCCCAACTCACCAGTCAGTAATAAACCACATCTGGAGTTGCACAGCTGAAAAAATGTCTATTGAAATGTCATATGAATGGTTATGTAGTGACTGCTCTGTGTGATACTGGTGCCCAGGTCAGCCTTATAGACCGAACTTGGAGACAGATATGATTACCTCATCAAGAAGTCCACCCTTTAAGTGAGCTGATGGGAGATGATCTCAATTCTTTGCTGCCTATGGGGAATCAATTCCCTACAAAACAGAAATAGGGGTATCGTTTTTGTACCCAATGGTACATTTTTCAGAAAAGTACCCTGCAAGGTGAAATGGTCCTTAGGCTAATAACTGTGGATCTTTGTTTAATTTTAAAGGTACAAAATTATTGCAGACAGCAAAGGGTACATAATTGTACTTTTAACAAGATTAAGATACAGGCAGTTATAATGGTTTTAATAATATTGTAGGGCCATGAGGCAGGCTTACAAAGCCATTGTTAAAACACTGACTTAATTGAATCTAATACAGTATGTGAGTTATGAATTTGCATTTTTAAAATGTACTTTTACTTAACTTTGTTCACGTTTTGTGTATGAAACCAAAATGAAATTTTGCTTGGTTGCACTCAGTGATTAGACCATGACTCTTTAGGTCTTATGCTTCAGCATAACATCGAAAAGCACTGCTTTTTTTGTGCTGGAACTTTTTTTTTAAGGACAAGTCAGTTCTATCAGAAGAATATGCACAGAAAATTACTTAGTTTACATATAAAATGTACATTTTGATAAAAGATGTAAACTAATTGTCAGTTTTTTAAATTAATTTTGGTCTCTGAATTTACGGTAATGTTTTTGCCTCATAAATGTAAAAATAACATGTCACTCCAACTGTACCTCATACAGTACCAATTCTTGGGGTGCCTCAGTGGATAGAGTGTGATCACATGTACCTTCCTTACCGCAGCAGCCATGAATTCGAGTCCAACCTGCAGTCCTTTTGCTGCATGTCATTCCCTCTCTCCCTCCCCGACTTTCCTGTCTTTCTCTAACTGCACCTGTACCAGAACATAAAAGTACATTTTTGGTACTAGGGGGACAGAATGTTCTTTTTGAGGTACAGACAGGAAGGTACAAAAAAGTACCAATGTTCCAAGGTACACTGCCAGGGTACAGCTGGAAGAACAAAGCCTTTGTACCTTTTTAGGTCCGTTCCTGCACTTTCATTTCTTATAGAGTATGATGGGTAGGTGAGGGTAATTGTCAACTTGCCTAGTAATGATGATCCATACTATTCCATCAAAGTACCATTCCTTGTTAGCCGAGTTACCCTCCACACAGCTCTAGGCAGCATCCAGCTGATTGACAGAATAGTTGAAACAGACCAAATACATTTACAAAAACAATGTTCAAGTAAATGAGGTGGGTACATCCTCCCCAATCAATGAGAATAACAAAATCAACCCAGCAACATTATGGTACCCACCAGTCAACATCAGCGACCTATGTGATTAAGAACAGGCAGTAGTGTAACAGCTTCTGTATGAAGAGTCCAACACTTTTGCCCATGACAATGATGATATTGGCTGCATTCCAAACCTTCAAATGACAATCACTGTGATGACATCCCTGTGCAATGTTCTTATGCCATTCCTAAACCACTTTATAAGGAAGTCACATAATATATTCAAGACTTGCTAGCCAGAAAGTCGATTGTGAAATCTAAGTCCCCCTATACAGCATATCAGCAGGGTTACATCTCAGAGGGATCCAGATATCTTACAGCATTCATCACCCCATGGGGCCTTCATGAGTGGGTCCGCATCCCTTTCAGCCTCTCAAATGCCCTGGCCACAGTATGGAGGAGGTGTTGTATGTAGGGATACGGGATTAATACTGCTTCCCTTACCTGGATGATGTACTGTGCTATGCGAAATCCTTGGAGGACCCCGTGGAAGGATTAAGGTGGGTCCTCAGGGCATTGTTGATAATGGTTGAGGTGTTGTATACCCTGATGACAGTGGGAACAAAGGATCTCCTGAACTTCTCTGTTCTGCATGGCAGTGAGATGAGACATTTGCTTCTGTAGCTGCTTCTCTGTCCTGCCAGAATGTTGTGGAGAGGATGGTTGGTATTGTCTAAGATGGCCTCCATGTCCTTGGTCTTGGAGGTGTTCAGGAGTTCTTCAGTTGCTTCACTGAAGGCCATCGTCAGATCCCTATACTCCTCTTCCTGCCTGATCCTGATACGCACCACAATGACTAGAGCAAGACTCAGAGTTGACTTTAAAGTCCAACAGGAACGGGGCTAGAACAGTCCCCTGTGGAACCCCAGTGCTGCTCATCACTGTCCCTGAAACACAGTTACCCAGCCTGACGCACGGTGGTCATCTTGTCAGGTAATCCACAATCCAGGACGTGAAGCAGAGATCTACCCCCATCCCTCCCAGCTTGTCTTTAAGAATGGGGGGTTGGATGGTGTTAAATGCACTTGAAAAATCAAAGAACATAATCCTCATGTAACCACCTGGCTCATCCAAGTAAGAATGGGCCCAGTGGAAAATGTAAAGGATGGCATCATCCACTCCAATATGTTCTTTGTAGGCAAACTAGGTCTAGCAACAGGTCTAGTGCATCTGTGGCCTCAGAAGATGGAGAAGCAGCTGCTCCAGGGTGTTCATGATGTGTTCAAAATGTGAGGGCCACCGGTCTGTAGTCATTTATCTCAGCCAGTTGTCCTACTTTAGGTTTCGGAACAAGACATGATGTTTACCACAGGACCAGGACCCTCCCTGTTTGTGGGCTTAAGTTAAAGATCCTCTGGAGAGGCCCAGCCAGCTGGGCTGCACAGTCCTTTAACACCCTCGGACACACACCATTCGGGCCTTTTGCCTTTCCAGGACGTAGCCTCTTGAGCTCCGCCCTCACCTTCTCCGCTGTAAAGGACAGGAGACTTGACCCCAATGTGGAGGGAGTTGCAGCTTCAGTGTCAGGTTGTGAAGGAGATGCTGTAGGAGAAGCTGCAGCTGAAGCAGTGGGAGAGAGAAAAGGTGAGGCTGTGTTAAACCTTTTGTAGAACAGGTTGAACTCATTGCCTTGTCCCCATCACCTAATGTTGCCTGGCTGTTCTTCTCTTTATAGCCAGTGATGGTCCTCATCCCCTTCCACACCTCTCTGGTGTTGTTGTCCTGCAGTTTCCTCTCTACTGTCTTTTTGTAGTCCTCCTTTGCCTGCTTTAATCTCCTCTTCAGCTCATGTCTTACACACCTGAGCTTATCCCCGTCTCCATCCCTGAAGGCCTCCTTTTTCTGGTGTTACTGGTGATCCAGGGTTTGTTGTTTGGAAAGCAGTGTACAGTCCTGGCTGGTATTACAGTGTCAATATAGATGTTAAGGTAGTCAACCATTCTATCAAGGTCAGGGTCCTTGCTTTTATCATTTTCCTGTGACAGTAAATTCCAATCTGTGCATTCAAAACAGTCTTTTAGAGACTCACTGGCCTCTGGGGTCGAGTTCCCCATGAGCAGGTGGTTGCTGCCTGCCTCAGTACACAGGGCTTGTAGGAAGACTGAAGAAAAACCAGATTATGATCTGATTTGCCAAGAGGTACTAGAGCTGAAGTAGTGTTGGCCTCCTTGACATTAGCATACAACAGATGAAGTGTCTTATTTCACTTGTAGGACAATGAACATACTGAGTGAAGCCAGTTAGGTGAGAGGTGAGAGTGACATGGTTCAAATCCCCCGATATTGCAATGAATGCATCAGGGTGCCGGGTCTGTACTCTTGCAACAGTGTTTTGAATGACATCACACACAAGTGAAGGCTCTGCTCATGGTTGAATGAAAACAACAATGGCAACGATGGGTGAGAACCCTCTCGGTACATAATACTGTCTAAGACCAACTGCCAACAGTCCAATATCCCAACAGCAGATCTTCTTCACTGTAATATGACCAGGGTTGCACCATCTATTGTTCACAAGCAGAACCAGTCCTCCACCTTTATTCGTGTCAAAAAGATGTGTGTCAGTTGTGATTTAGGACACTGTTGCACATGCTTTTGTTGACACTGGTGTATTTCAATTATCAGTGAGGATTTTAGAATGTCTACAACTGCTCTCCACAATAAGCCTATCCTAAAGCAGTTTGTTCATCTCACTGGTGTCAGAGATGACCCTTTGGACTCAGTTGGCACACCCTCAGTCAATTTAAGTATTACACACAAGCCAATGGCACATGCCCTTCAAGTTGTCAGGAACTGTGCTAAACCACTGATTTTGGGCTGGGATTTTCTGGTTGGGAAACAGCATTATCATAAACACACAAAACATGGCCTCGACTACCCATCGAGGCATGGACTCCACCAGACCTCTGAAGGTGTGCTGCGGAATTTTGCACCAAGACGTTAGTAGAAGATCCTTTAAGTCCTGTAAGATGCGAGGAGGGGGCTCAATGGAATGAACATGTTTGTCCAGCACATCCCACAGATTGGATTGGATTGGATTGAGATCTGGAGAATTTGGAGGCCAAGTCAACACCTTGAACTTGTTGTGTTCCTCAAACCATGTGGCACAGCACATTATCCTGATGAAAGAGGCCACTGCCATTAGGGAATACTGTAAAGAATTCTGTAAAGTGGGTATGGGAGAGAAACATAAAATTTAACGCTTATTGTTGTAAGTAGATTCGTGGTGGTTTATCGGGGTGAGAGCAACTCTGTAGGTGATCAAAGAGTTCAGCCATTTGTACTGGTGCAACACAATTATTTATTACAAGGTGTAGCATTAACGCCATATTTTAGAATTTACTCTCGTTGAAATGGGGCACCAGTCCTCTAGGAGGACAACAATGAATTACTTCATTGCCAAATTTATCAATCTCATATAGGAAGCCATGACTTCTCGATTCAATGGATCTCCAGTCTCTTCGTCAAAAGAATACAACAGGACAAGAACTGGGTGTAAATAAAGGAGTTTATTTAACTAAACTACTATCTACAGAGTAAATGCAAGGTGTAATAATCATAAAGATGAAAATAACAATGAAATGAGCAGTGTGATGAGTTGGCAATGGTGGGAGAGAATATGTTATGGCTATACACTATGGCTATACAGCTAATGATGCTACATCTACGAATTAGGTTTGATGATTAAATATTGCAATATTTCGACATCAACCCAATCATGAGCAGAGTGTTAAGACCGGTCTACTGTGAGTTGCGCTGTAGCTGAAGACCCTCGGCTGGAACGCAGGTGGCTGTGGTTGCCGTGGTAACCCTGGAGACACGGGAGCTAGGTGGATTCTCCTGGAGGCCGTGTCCCGTTATCACGATGACGGATTCTGCTGGTGTCTCAGCGATTCAGCTCTGGTGGAGTGATTTCTGGTCGGCTTCTCTGCGGGCGGTCGTGCAGATGTTATCTGCTGGTGTCTCTTGCGGGTTGATGCGAAATAAACTCTAATGCTCTTCACTTTGCTTGGATAACTTTAGTGGACACTGGCGTTGACCAGATGACTCTAATGTTGTCAAAATCTTCAAAAAGGAAAACTTGATGATAATTAAAAGTTACAAAATTACTGAGGCAGCATGCATATTAGCATATTATCGGAGCTCCTCGATCATAAAGAAAACGCTGTATTTTATTTGAGAGATTGTTTCATATTAACAGAAGAAGTTTTATAGGCGTTTACAATATGCCCAAATCGAAACAAAAACATGTTTCACAGACGAAGGAAAGAGCTCAAACAGCCGAGGAAGAATCGGTCGAGGACGGCACAATTAGCCCTCCTGACATGGCAGAGCCACAGGTGGATGCGGACATGGTTAGCTTGCAGATGATACTGCTAGAGCTGAGAGAGTTTCGGCGTGAAAACATAGACACTCTCTGAGAGATACGAGAAGACATAAAGGCAACTAACAGCAGAGTCAAGGAAGATGAAATGCAAATTTCAGAGACCGAAGAAAGAGTGCAGGGGCTGGAAGAAGCTACGAGGGAAATTAGGCCCTATTTTCCCACAGTCTTATATGTTCCCATAAGCCCATGTCCACACTAACCAGGGTAATATTTATCCTGTTAATATTTATCCACATTAGAATGGTGAATTCCGTAACTGAAAACGATGCTTTACAAAAACGATCGCTGAGGTGGATAAATGTGAAGATGCTGTGGAACGTGGATGCAAAGCGTTCTGAAAGGGTATAAAAGGGGAATATAGGACTGTGGGAACATAGGGCTGTGGGAACATAGACACGCTCCCCCACCCACGACCGAAGATTGAGCATGCGCACTGCGCACTGGGACCAAAGCCCCCGGCCCAGTCTCCCCCGAGATCGATAGTTGTTAAGTTCTTCAGCAGCAAAACTAAAGAAGAAATCCTGAAACTGGTGTGGCGGAAAAAGGGGTTTCTACATCAGGAGAGAAGAGTTTTTGTGGACCACGACTATGCACCGGAGACCCTCAGGAAGCGCCGGGAATACGTGGAAGCGAAAAAGGTGCTGCGGGAAAATAATATATGGTTCCAGACCCCTTTCCCAGCCAGAATGAGGGTGTTCTACGAGAGAGAGACGTGCCTGTACAGCTCTGCAGAGGAGGCCACGACGGACATGGTGAAGAGAGGTTTGTCCGTGACGATATATAAACCACCGGCGAGCTGGGCTGGTAGAGTGGAAAACCTGATGTGGCGCAAAGTCCGGTCCCCGAGAGGAGCGGAGCAGCAGCCAGAGACTCCGCAGGATGGTTTTAAAAAGAGACTGGACGCTTTCAGAAGGACTGACTGCTGAACTTGTTATGTCCCGGCGTGGACTCTCCACGGTAAGGAGGCATAGTAGTAGTGGCTGTGAAACAAACTATTAATAAACCACTACCATGGGAGGTGTTTGGGTTAGGTTAATGACAATAATATAACATATATGATCGGGGAAGATCTGACTAAGCTAAAAGCATGGACCATTCTGAAAACTTAAAGAAGAGCTCTCCACATTTGGAGATGAATGGAGAATTTCCCTCTGAGCCGGCAAAACATCCCGGCTCCTTCAGGGTCACAAACAAGACCCCAAAACAGGAAGTTCATCTTGAGACATTGGCAAAATGTTTTAAGTTCATGTTTTCTTGGGACTGTTCTAGTCATGTTCTTTTTTGTGTTCGTGTTCTTATAGTGTTTGAGTGGAGGGGGGGTGGTAAGATTAAAAGTGACATTTGATTTTATAATGGAAAGTCTTAAAATTCCACTTAGATTGGCTTCTTACAATGTGAAGGGCGTACTTAATCCGGTAAAAAGAAGTAAAATTTGGGGCAAAATGAAAAAAGACAAGGTAGATATAATATTCCTGCAAGAGACCCACTTAACCGATTCTGAGCACGCTAAACTTAATAGGCAGGGCTTTAACCAGGTTTACTCATTGTCCTATAAAACAGGACACAGAAGGGGAGTGGCAACACTGATATCGAAAAGAGTAATTTTTGAAAAGATATCAGAAATCTCAGACAAAGAAGGAAGGTATAATATGCTTGCAAGAAAATTAGAAGGGTCAGAAGCCACTCTCTTAAATGTATATGCACCCCCAGGTGCAACGTGGGAGTTCTATAGACAAATCTTTGACCTAATGATTACAAAAGCCCAGGGAATGGTGATCTGTGGTGGTAACTTTAATTTGAGACTGAATCCAGAGTGGGATGTGTCAAGAGTCACTCAGACTAATTCAGTAAGTAAAAAGGTGAGAAAGATGATAAGAGAGATGGGCATTTGTGACATATGGAGGGAGTTCAATCCTACAACTAGAGACTACACTTTTTATTCCCCACCACATAAAACTTACTCGAGGATTGATTATTTTTTTATGTACAGTAAAGATATTGGTTTTGTAAGGTCTTGTAAAATTGGTATAATGGATTTGTCGGACCACAGCCCGGTTTACCTAGATTTAAATCTTAGAAATAACAGAAACACTTTTTCCTGGAGACTTAATCTAAATGTACTTAAAGGAAAAATGAAGAAAGAACTTCAAGAGGAAATTCAGTTATACCTGTCAGAAAATGATAATGGGGAGGTATCCCCACTTATGGTATGGGATGCAGGTAAGGCTGTCTTGAGTGGGAAAATCATCGCGAAATTGGCCCTACAAAAGAGGCTTAGACAGGAAAAACTGAATAAACTAGAAAAAGAGCTAGAAAATTTGGAGAACAAACATAAAAAATTGTCCAATTGGATATTACGCAGAAAATTAAGGAAATTAAAAACCAGATCAAAGAAATTTACGAGGTCAATATTCAGAAGAAATTAACCTTTTTGAAACAGAAGTACTATGAAGTAGGTAATGAATCAAGTAAAATTCTGGCTTTAAATTAAAAAAACAACAAGCAGAGAGGGTAGTATATAAAATCAAAGACCCAATCACCAAACAAATGAAACTAGACTTTCAGGACATTCACAGTTGTTTTGAAAATATTACAAAAAACTATATACCCGGATGGTCAGTAAGGGGGATAAGTCACCTGAATCTCTGCTTGCTTCAGTTAATCTCCCCACAATTACAGAAGACCAGAATAAAGTCTTATTGGCCAATGTGACTAAAGAAGAACTCCAAAAGGCAATTTCTAGACTCAAACCTAATAAGTCCCCAGGTTCAGATGGGTTTACAGCAGAGTGGTATAAGACTTTCAGTGACTTACTATCACCATTGTTACTGAGAACATTCAATTGGGTCATTAAAAAAGGAGAGATTCCTCCATCTTGGAGGGAAGCGATCATCACTGTAATACTGAAAGATGGTAAAGATAAGACAGATTGCTCTAACTACCGACCAATTAGTTTGTTGAACCAGGATTATAAACTCTTCACATCAATTTTAGCAAAACGATTAGAAACAATACTTCCAGATATTATACAGTTGGATCAAACAGGGTTCATTAAACAGAGGCAAACACAGGACAATGTTAGGAGGACATTACATGTACAACCATATAAACAAAGACAAATTAGAGGCTGTCTTGTTAGGGTTAGATGTAGAGAAGGCTTTCGACTCTGTTGATTGGTCATTCTTATACTAACCCTAACCCACTAGAGAGGTTCCAGTTCCATGATGATTTTGTTAAAATAATACAAGCTTTGTACTATAAACCAACAGCTAAAATTCGGATTAATGGAGGATTATCAAATAATTTTGAACTAGAAAGGGGATGTCGGCAGGGTTGCCCTGTATCCCCACTCTTATTTGCCATCTTTATAGAGCCCTTGAGTCAGTGGATAAGGCAGAATGATAAGATAAAGGGGATCATGGTGTCGCAAGAAGAACACAAAATTGCCCTGTTCGCGGATGACATTTTGATATACTTGGGGCACCCATCCTCCTCCCTTCCAGAATTGCTCACAACCCTGAGGGAATATGGTTTATTATCAGGTTATGAACTAAACATCCACAAATCTCAAATTTTGACATTTAATTATTCACCTAGCCAACCCATCAGAGAGGAATTTAAAGTCAATTGGGAATCAAAGTCAATTAAATATCTAGGTATGATTATTCCAAAACACCTGAACATGATTATATCAGAGAACTATGACCCACTATTTTCCAAAATCAAATCCGATCTGACCAGGTGGAATCTTGTCCCTTTTTTAGGATTAGGACAGAGAGTGGAAGCAATAAAAATGAACTTGTTACCCAGGTTACTATATTTGTTCCAAAACATACCAGCTGAACTTCCAAAGGGGAAATTTCAGGAATTAGACAAATTAATATCATGTTTCATTTGGCAGGGGAAGAGGCCAAGAATTTGCTACAAGACTCTACAATTAACAAAAGACAAAGGAGGCCTTGCTCTCCCAAATATTAAAAATTATCACCAAGCGGTGCAGATAAAAATTCTGGTTAACATTTGCAACCCTTCCTATAAAGCAAAAGACATAGAATGTAAGATATCTAGTGATATTCCATTACAAGCAATTATAGGGGATAGTGGGTGGAACGCATCTTTGATCATGACAGTGAAATAGAGGAGGATGTGTCTGAAGATGAAGACCATCTTGAGGTCAATTCTGAGTCTAATGATTCTGATTATGAACCAAATGCTATTCATATTCCTCCAAGCAAGACATTCACATCAAAAAATGGTGAAACACAGTGGTCTTCATCCCCAAATATACGTCAGGCAAAACTGTCTGCAGAAAACATAATAAAGATAGTGCCAGGGCCCACTAGGATGACAGTGACTCGTGTGACAGACATCAAGTCAGCTTTTGAGCAGGTCATGCCCAACTCCATACAGATAATCGTTCTCGAAATGAAAGTGGAAGGAGCAGGATAAAATGCATTTACATGCATATCTGGGGGTCCTCATCCTGGCTGGGGTCTATAAGTCAAAGGATGAATTAACAGCCAGTCTGTGGGATGCAGAGACAGGCAGGGCTATATTTCGTGCCACAATGTCTCTGGAGACTTTTCATATTTTCTCCAGAGTAATCCGATTTGATAATCGAGAGACAAGGGCTATCAGATGGGAGAGAGACAAGAGACAAGCTGGCAGCTATCAGGACAGTGTAGGACAAGTGGGTAGAGCAACTTCAACTACTCTATAACCCAGGCCCTAATGTCACACTGGATGAATAGAAGAGGTGTCTCGTGTTAATTTATCAACATCACTCCATAAAAAAATTAATGTCATATAAAACTCTTGTATTTTATATGTAGGTCTTTCCAAAGTACATTAAAAAAAAGTTTTAACATGCATTTTTTAATGAAAAACGAGTGAATTATCCTCATTGAACCATGATCTGTGAGAGGTAAAGAACACCATTACACTAAATACTGATTGAAATGGTTAGTAATGGAGTTAATAATGAGATATAAACAATGTTTATTGGGATTTTTTGGTTTCTGACACTTTTGGATAATTAAAACATGCCCCAGATCAAATTGACCCAGGAACATCATTGCTGTTCCTGAGAAACGAACATAACAACCAAGACTTTTATAGATTTTTGCAAGTTAGACATTACCTAGAGAAAATAATGGAAAAGGAAGAATTGCTACAAATTAATTTGGGACTAGTGAAGATATTTCTTCTCAGCTACAGGTCAGACCCTGGACATGGAAACATATCAAAGATATATAAGGTATTGCAAGAACTAGATGGAGGGGATACATATATAAAGGAGAAATGGGAGAAAGAGAGTAACATCACGATGCAGATGGAAACATGGGAAAAAATAATTTTACAACAGTGGAAGAGTACATCCTCTCTGTCTTGGAGAGGATTTGGGTGGAAAAACGTAGTTAGGTTTTTTAGAGTTCCAGCACAAAGGACTTCTCTGGGAGGAAGTACATCTTGCTGGAGATCCTGTGGTGAGAGTAAGGCAACTCATCTTCATGTTTTTTGGGACTGCCCGGTCATTTCAAAATATTGGGAAGAAATCAAATTGAACATAGAGAAAATCATGAAAATAGTGATCCCATCAGGGTTTGAGACCTTATGTCTGGGGCTAAGACTGGACACTGTTAAGGGACCTGAAAAAAAATACAGTACATGTATAATATTTTACTATTAGCAAGTACAAAAGCAATCACAAGGAAATGGTTGGCAAAAGACTCTCCTACAGTCGAAGATTGGATCAAAGTGGTTAAGGATATTTTCATAATGGAGAAGCTAACATTCATTCTGAAGCTGGAACAAGATAAGTTTGAAAGTTACTGGAAAGTCTGGATCAATTATCTAGCAACTGATAGGCAAGATGCTGGTTAAAGTGATAACCCCTCCCCCCTGGTTTTTGACTCCACTCATCTGGTTCTGTTTTCTGTTTCTGGTGTAGTAATACACTATTATCAGTCAGTGTTATACATGTATGCAGCAAGCTATCTTTATTTTATTTACTATTTTTATTACTATTTTATTACTATTTTTATTTGATTTACTGTTGCTTTTGTCATCACTGTTATCACCCCACAATAAGGTAATGTTCACAGGAGAAACCATGGACTAAGGAAGATGAATATGGGGTACATAAGCTCATTATCATTACGGTTATTAATGTTATTTTGTAATTATCATTTCTCATTTTTCGGATACACAAGTTACCTATAAATGCAGGTAGTATCAGTACCTGTTCAGGAGTGCTGTGATAGAGAGTATAGGGGCTTTTGTAATGAAGGAATTTTGATTTTGTTTTTTTTTCTTTCCTTTTCTTTTTAACCTATTTTCTTTCCATATATGCTTTGATGATAAGACTTGACAAGATGTACATGTATGACCTGTTTTTTTTTCTCTTCAAATAAAAAATTTAATAATAAAAAATAATAATAATAAAAGATCGCGCATGTAGACAAAAATCATGTTATTTGTAGCTTGTGGCAAAGAAAAATAGTTTGTGGCTAGCAGCTTAGAGCTAAGAGTTTACATGGCTACAGAGCCGGGCTTTGAGCCGGGACTCTGAGCTTTGAGCAAAGATCTCAGCTTCTAGTTTCTGCATCGTTTCTCGCTTCTTGCATCTTCTTGTCATCTGGGTTTCTCTGACTTTTCTTTCTCTTCTGGTTCTCTTCTGAACTGATTTTTGGAAGTGCCCTATGTGAATTGATCACGACTGTTTTATCCCCTGGGGGGCGGGTGCATGTTTCAGGGGCGTCCCCAATCTCCTGTGTTTCCACTTCGAGAAGAGAGTAATTTTCCTCTGAACTTTGGAATCATTTAAATCTAGAGTTTACTTATAAATTCGTACATCCGTCTTCCACCATGACCACAAAACATTAAGTGAAATAACACAGAACTACTTGCACTAATAATGTCAGAGAGGAGTAATAGGAGTGTTGATTTTATATCAAATCCTTCAAACCTGGAATTAATCATGATACAAGTGGTTAATTGATCAAACAACAATATAAACATTTCCCAACGCTAAAAGTCTATAAATGTGGATTGTCGGCAGTTCTTTGACTGTAATAATAATAATATGGACATGCTGGATGTCATGTAGTGTGTGTTACCTTGTGTGAAGGATGCTGACAGTATGGTCACAGGAAGGACATTGTCTTAAAATCTACCTGTTACATTTCAAACATTCTATGGGATAGAAGTTTGGG
Source organism: Seriola dumerili (assembly GCF_002260705.1). NCBI lineage: Eukaryota > Metazoa > Chordata > Actinopteri > Carangiformes > Carangidae > Seriola > Seriola dumerili. Next base: position 39,206 of record NW_019174280.1, on the reverse strand, counting down.
ATTAAACTACTGCATAGGAAAATGAGAAAAATGAGTTACAGAACAGCTAGATATTTAATTTTACATTCTTCCTGAGATCTGTGTCTGTGAAGAGTGTTCTGCTGGTCACTACCTAGGATTGGAATGTGGGTTGTAGTTTATGACTCTGATCTAGAGAGGGACAGAGGAAGGGAGGTTGGTGTGTGTGTTCATGCATGGCACAGACAGGCCAGGATTCACACCTTAGTGTTAATCAGTCCTTTTGTTGTTACTTGTCATATATAAGAAACAATCAAATATCATTAGACAAAGTCTTATTGTTACAAACTGGAGATTTTGCCTATATTCTCCAGTTGTCTGGTGTCCATTGGTTAATCCTCTGGAGCTAACCCTTTGACCTTTGGTCTGGTTCTGTGTCGTTCGGACATGCTAACAGCATGGTCTTGTTGGGACTCATCATTCAAGGGACCAGATGTTTCTTTGCTCCACTAGACAAAGGAACTCACACTCCACAGTTCCTCACCGTTCACACCTGGGGATGACCCTTCCCCCAACGGACCTTACTGGCCAGCCAGCGTGGGTCAGCGTGTGACATGTGACCCCCAAGGGTGTCACCAAACAAAACCAGATCTCCTTCTCCTCTTCTCTCTCTCGGCTTGCTCTGGAGAGCAGCTCCAGCTCTCTCCTCTCGGTTCTTCAAAGGGCAACAAGGCCCCAGCCCAGGTCAGCTCTGCTACCTGAGAAACCAGCTCTCTTGGTGGCCCGCTACCAGCAGCCTGCAACCGCTCTTCTCCTCAAGAGCAGCGACCTGCTTCAGATTAACTGTGAGTGAACCAAATCCTCTTCAGAATCAGCAGCTACGACACAAGGCCAGCTGGTTTTCCAAGCAACAGGAGTCATAGCAGAGTTAGCATGGAACAGCTAACTCTGTGAGGAGAACAAAGGAGATAACTGCAAAGCACGACAGACAGGACTTTACTCCACGGAAACCTCCCAACTCACTGGACTTTACACCAACACTGGAAAGGACCTCTTTGCTTGTTCCAAGGACTGGGTAACGTTAACTGACTGGGCTAACCTTTCCCGCACAGCATAGCACAGTACAGCATAACTAAGCAACAGAAGTCTTAACTTTGTTAATGTACCTGTTGATTGATGTCTTGTTGTTGTAATGTTGCTTAGGTTTGTGGTCAGTCATACAGTTAATCGAGTACTCGTATGTTCACACACATAGCAGTACGTCTCAGTTCTAGAACCTGCATGAAGCTAACCACCCCCCTCTAACCTGGTACCTTTAGATTACATGAGCTAGGCTAACAAAGAAACTCACACCTTCCCTCTCACACACCCCAGGTGGTCCAGCGGCCATTTTGAGTAGTTTCTTTGTTTACCGCATCTTGTGTAGTCTTCTTTGTTCAGGTCATGTGGTCACAGTGACCACTTTGAATCGGCCATCTTGCCTTTGTTTGTGTCCCCAAACAACACAAACACACACACCATACACACACAAACACACACACACATACACACACCTGTATATACTAGATCAGACATTGTGTTTTACTCTTCTCCATTGTAAATAAATGCCTTTAAGTATAACTACTGGTGTGTTTAATGTTGTACAAGCGTGAATATTGCCAACCTCTACTTGGTAGAATTCCAATCCTTCAACTTTAACTTACTGTTGATTTGGTAATTTGCTTATAGTTAGTAAACTAATGGTTAATCAGAGTTCCAGATTAATGGAAATAAATAGAGACTAAAACAATATTGGCTATTTTGCCTATTAGTTTAGGCTGGTGCCCCGTGAACTTTAATTAATTTTAAAGTTATTATTTAATATTAATATTTTTAATATTAATATTTTCTTAATTTATGATAGCCAATAAATTGATAAACAACCGAAATCCAACATATTTGGTGTCCAGCTCATGAGGTAGAGCTCAGACCCAACAGTCTGTTTGTGGAAGAGGGGTCCTTTGTCTCTGTTTCCTATCAATCTGATAGTTTGATGGTGGGAAGAGTCGGAAAGTGTCAATTGTGGGTCCGTAACTCTGCATGTCCTTATGATGACCTTCCTTAAGGGCTTGTGACTGATGCCAGGCCACGTATGTACGCTACAAAGGTCTGTTATGTTTTACACAACACCAAGTTAAACCCACAAAAATAATATAACCAGACCTGCAGTTTTGGAGATGCTCTGACCCAGTTGATTAGCCACCACAATTTGGCCCTTGTCAAAGTTGTTCAGATCATCACGCTTACCCATTTTGCCCGCTTCCAACACATCAACTTTGAGGACTAAATGTTCACTTGCTGCCTAATATATCCCACCCACTGAGAGGTGCCATTGTAATGAGATAACCAATGTTATTCACTTCACCTGTCAGTGGTCATAAAGTTATGGCTGATAGGTGTATGTGAAATTAGCTAATCCCTCCAGTAAGGAATCCATTTTATATTGTTCCATATAGGAATTTTTCATACTACACCTGGCAGGGATATATATATATATATAAATATATATATATATACATATAAATATATATATATATAAAATAAGTCCTGTCCCATACATATATTATGTAACTAATGGTTAAGATCAGGGGAGTGATATGATGTATGGCACCGATGTGATATGTGACGGTTGTCAGTGTTCACATGTCCTACTGTGGAAGTGGACATGAAAGTGGACCACGTTGGCCAGAAGAACACTGTCCCCATGTTGTTGCTAATATATCCCACCCACGACCTAAATGTATATTAATATACTAAGTGCTAAATTTATACTTAACGCTAAGAGTAACCAGCATTACACTATTATAGAGCCTATGTCCAGGACTTTGCCAAGATTGTAAAACTATTGCAGGTGATCCTACAAGTGAAAGGAAACCACACAGCAGTAACTCAGTTACTCAGATAAGTAAGCCGTCTTCAAGAGCTCCCCACAGTGGACCCAGGAACATCAGGGAGTCCTTTACAGATAAACATCTTGGCCAGCCCACCTGTGTTGGCCTACCCGAACTTCAACCTGCCATTTGTGTTACATACAGATGTGTCAGCAGAAGGCCTTGGGGCTGTGTTGTACCAACGTCAGGATGGGAAGTTGAAGGTTGCTGCCTATGGATCACGGCGACTGTCAGTGTTGCACCCTCAAAAACGAACGAGCGGAAAACGCATTCTTCTTCTTCTTATTCTTCTGAATATTTATTAACACTGTCCACGGTTCAAAATCAAGCACAACTTAGCCTCACTACTGCTTTACAGCTACAACACTGTTTTTTGTGTGTGTCTCTCTCTTAAAGGGATAGTGCTCCCTTCCTAAAGGGTAAGTACACCAACTTTCTCATAGGTAAGTATTAACAAATTATGTTTGTAACCATGGTAATAAAAACAATACTGACTGAATTAAAGCACTTATTTAAACGTATGTTTAACTGGACACACTGATATGAAATCAGCAAGAAATAAAGAATATTATTTCAGTGCGCTACACCCTCCCCTACTAAAAAAATAAAATGTTGGTGTCACGGATGTAAGGGTTTGAGGGGTAAAGGGCTGGACCCAAATGCAGCCAATGCATGGGAGACTAAAAAGGCAGACATGAACAGACGACGTGAACTGATGAGGACAAACCCAGAACTAAACAGACGAGCCGACACAGACAAAGGGGAGCACAAAGACTATATAGACAAGGGAGGCAAGGGTGATTGAACAAAGGTGAAACACATTAGGGCAGGGCAGACAATCACCACACAGAAAACAGGACCAAGACAGGAAGCAAAACACTGAGACACACAAGGAAACAAATTACAAAATAAAACAGGAATTGCACAAAGTCCAAACAAAACTAACAAAAGGTGTCTGCCATAGCAAACCATGACAGTTGGCAAAACATTTTTCTACAGGTAAACAAGTATGCACTTATCATCAAAATCAAAATAACACATCTCAACATCTTTAGATGAATTATGACTAGTATACAGTTATATAATACCACAGCATGAATACAGGATAAATAGTTACTCTTTCTTTTCCTGTGTAGTTGTATTGTCTTAATCCATCGGTACATTGGTAGGCCTCCCAAGTCCATTAAGTCACATGTGGCAATATCTACAACTCCAACATTCTTAATTATACACATTATGCATGTATAATGTATAACTACACATTATACATGCATAATGTGTGGTGCTATTTATTACAGAATCCACGTCATGTCACCCCGTTATACTGTAACAACCTAATTTCTGTAAATAAACCTATTTATCTTATGTGTAGTCTCTTGTTTTTGTTTCATCTCAAGAAATAGGTTTCTGAAACATGACTAATACCTTACTGTAACTGTATTAACAAATATTCATCCAAATATGAACTCTTAAATGAACATTAGCTGTGTTAAAGGCTATAAACTCAAACAACTACTATTTTATTTCAGTCTCTACTTTCTTAGGGGTGTAATACTAGGTTCTCCTAGTTCATCATATGTAAGGATACATCTCAGTTGGCGTGTCTGAAAGTCTTAGATTCATGATCCTCCTCTGGGGACCCTGCATCTTCCTCAGACAACTGAGATTCTGGTTCTTGGACTTCAGAATTTTGATCCTGGCACATCTCCTGCTCCCGCTGTCTTGTTTCCTCCACCTGACCTCTGTCTTGAATAGTGTCCTCCTCATCTTGTGGCTGGTTCCTTCTTTCTGAATGAGTCTTTCAGCCTGAGTTCCTACTCTGAGAGGTTGTTTTGCTGTGGGTTTGACAACTGGGGCTTGCAGGTTACGGTGTGTGTTTTGACTCGGTCTACATATCCACACCGCATATTCTTCCTCACTTGAACTTTTGGAGCCTTCCTGGGGAATCTGAGCCTTTATTGTCAGTTTTTGTTTGCTGTTCTTTCCTTTCTTATTGTCTCTAATTTGTTCTTTCAGGTTTTTGGTGCTCTGCTGATCAACAAGGTAAGGGCAAGGCAACAGAAGATTTCTGTGTAGAGTTCTCTTTCTACCTTCTCCATCCAGAGGTTTCACATCATACACTGGACTGTTTCCTCCTCTTTTTTTCCTTAACCACATATACTTTGTTTTCCCAGTGTGCACGTATCTTTCCTGGTCCTCCTCTCTCTGATTGGTTCAGGACCAGTACATGATCTCCAGGTTCAAGAACAGAACTCCATGCTCTCTGGTTGTAGAGTTTTTGTCCTCTTTCACCAGCTTTTCTCATGTTTTCCTGTGCAATGGTATAGGCTTCCTGCATTGACACTCTCCATTTCTCAGCATATCCAGCATACGACTGTGGATTTGCTCCTTCTCTAGGAAACATCAGGTCAATAGGCAATGTAGGCTCTATCCCAAATAGCAGAAAAAAAGGGGAAAATCCTGTTCATTCATGGACAGTGGAGTTATATGCATGCACCACTTTGTTCAAGAAGTCTTTCCAGTTAGGTTTTTGTATCTCCTCCAGTTTCCGAAGCATACTTAACAGAGTTCAGCTAAAGTGCTCTGCTGGGTTGGACTGGGGATGATATGGCGTTGTCCTTGAGTGCAGTATCCCAATGTAACTTTGCAGTTTCCTAAACAGTTCATTTTCAAATTCTCTTCCCTGGTCGTGGTGGATTTTGGCCGGGAAGCCAAATCTTAGAATGAAGTCATTAAAGATTTTGCATGCAGCTGTCTTGCCAGACTTATTTGGTGTTGCATAACTCTTTGCGAACTTTAAAGTGGTCGACTATCAATAGGATGTATTCCACACCACCCTTGCTTCTTTCCAGATGTAGATAATCAATAGAGATCATTTCAAAAGGGGCTGATGTTGTTATGTTTTGCAGAGGTGTTCTTGTTTTTCTATTTGGTTTCTTCTGTTTCAAGCATTGGCACACTTTTGTCACATAATGTTCGATTTCCTCTCTCATTTTTGGCCAAAACAATCTCTCTCTGGCTAAAGATGTCATTCTGTAAGCTCCCAGATGGCCAATTTCCTCATGTAGTTGCTGATAAATCAGTGACTTGAACTTTTCAGGAACCACAAGTTGGGTTCAGGAAGTTTTCTTTCGCCGCAGAATTCCATCCTTATCAAGATGAAGACAAAGCCACTCAGTAGGTGTTTCACTGCTGTTGGCTCTTTAAGCTTATCTTTGTATCTCAGGCGCTCATTCTGTTGTTTTGGCGTGATGATTCTGCCTAGCACCTCATCTTCTCTTTGAGCTGCCTGAATCTCTGAATCTCGACTGTCATCAGTTGGACTGTAGTTTCACATAAAGTGTTCAGCTCAGGTAGCACATGTTCATTGCATATGTTGGCTGATATCCAGTCAGTGTTACCTGTGCTCTGGGCTTGCAGTCCTTCTCCGACTGCTGCAATATCCTCTGGTTTACACTTTCATAATTTTGTCCATTTCTGCTGGTCGACGGGAGAGGAAGTTTGCACCTCGGTTGACATTTCCTGGTCTGTATTTCAGAGTGAAACGGAAATCTGCTAACTCAGACACCCAGCGATGTCCCACAGCATTCAGTTTCGCTGTCTTCATCAAGTATATCAGGGGATTATTATCGCTGTATACTGTGAAGTGAGGGGTATGAAAGATATAATCACGGAATCCCTCAGTCACAGCCCACTTGAGAGCTAGGAATTCCAGCTTCCCTGAGTGGAGCCTGTAGTTCTTCTCTGTTGGGGTGAGTGTTCATGATCCGTATCCTATAACTCTCAATACTCCTCCTTGATGCTGATATAAAATGGCCCCAAGACCTTTCTCAGATGCATCAACATGTAACACAAATGGCTTCTCAAGATCAGGATATGCCATTATTGGAGGGTCTGACAGTGTGTCAACTAACTTGTCTAACACCTGCTGGTGTTGAGCTGTCCACTCTACTGGCTGAGATAGACAAAGAAGGGTCGGGGATGTCGCTCCCCCCAACTGCCTCTGTTTCTTTTCAGTTTTTGGGTGGGGCAGTAACTCAGAGAGGTCTGGCAATCCTTGAGAAATTAGCGATGAATGATCTGTAGTAGCCCAGGAAGCTAACCAGAGGTCTTACCTCCCTGCCTGTTTTAGGTCTTGTATCCTTCAGGGCTTGAACAGCCTCTACCTCTGTTGGGTTCATCCGATATCCCGCCTGTGAAATGGCACGTCCCACGTAGCACACTTCTCTCTTAAAGAAGTCACATTTTTTTGGTCTAAGTTTGATTCCACAGCTCTTTTGTCTTTGCAAGAATTTCCTCACATTCTCCATATGGAGGTCAAAGTCCTTACTGAAGACCAAGACATCATCAAGGTAGGGCACACACACCTCATCTCTCAGGTCTCCAAGGCAGCCCTCCATGTATCTCTAAAAAGCAGCCTGAGCATTTGTCAGCCCATAAGGGACCCTGAGCCACTCGTATAATCCCCAGGGTGTGATGAAGGCGGTGCATGCACGGCTCTCTTCACTGACAAAACCCTGATGGTATGCTTTACCTTGATCAAGCACTGTGAACCATGAATTTCCTCCAAGATTCTCTAAAATATCCTGGATTCTTGGGATGGGGTGTTGATAAGGGTGTGTCTTTTCATTTAGCTGTCGATAATCTACACAGAGTCTGATGGTAGAATCCTTTTTCCTCACAATCACGATTGGTGATGAGAAGTTGACTTCTGGATCCATCCTTTGCTGAGTAGATCCTGTATGGGTTTTTTCACTTCTTCATATAGGTGACAGGGGATCGCATTATATGTCTTTGCCACAGGGATGTCATCCTTCAGATGTATTTTCATCTGCAAATCAGGGATGCATCCAGTGTCCCAATCATCTCTAGCGAAGACCTCACTCTCTTCCTTCAGCATTTGTCTCACTTTCTGCTGCTGCTCTGATGTTAGGTGGCAAAGGTTGACAGGTGGGTCCCAGAGTTGCTTCTAATGTTTCCTTTCATTGCACTCGTTTACTGTTGTTGTCTGATACCTTTCCATCTGGTCATTCTTTTTCAAATCCCCACTTTCATTTTGTGACTCAGGTGCTGTGGGTGTGACTTCCTCCTGAAGATGCTTTACTGCATCTAGGGCATACAGTCAGCCAAGTACAGTTCTGTTATTTAGCCTGATGTCATTGTCTGTGTTGTTTTCAACCACAACTGAGATAGTGGCTTTATCCTCCCTGGGTAACTGGAATAGCTGCTGTTTTACCTGTAGTCCAGCAGGCCACGGTAAGTCTTCATTCGGTTCCAGTATCACATACTATTCCTTTAAGATGTTCTGGTTGAGTTTCCCAGAGACCACTTTTATGAATTTACGTTTTGGAATGACAACATCCTGTCTTCCTATTCTTGCAATCTGGCTCTCTGAGACGCCCTTCTGCCTTTTCAGTATTGAACATACTGCTCCTGCCTTTTTATGGCCAACATCCAGTGCTGAGCTGAGACTGTGTACAAACTTATTTGTTATTGCTCTGTTGGTAGAGGTGTTGGTCTGGGCTAGTTCTTCCATGACATTAAAACCTATTATTGTGGGCTAGTAGTAACCAGTAAGGGCACTAGCAGTTCGCTGTCCTTGTTAGCTGGTAGACTGAATTCTACTCCGATCCAACCTTCATAAGGCACCTCTGTTCCATTTGCAGCATATAGATCCAGTATATCATCATCAAGGAGCTCCTGCACTGGTCGGATCCGTGCATCAGGTAAGTGTGTCTCTTTCCACTTTATATCCACAATGGACACTTGGGATCCTGAATCCCATAGAACTGTAGTTGGGATCCCTCCAAGATTGCACTGGATGAGACTCTTGCGTCCTACTAGTTTAGCTGTCCTCTTGCTTTCTTGAAAGTGGGTCTTGACTCATTAATGCAATAGCATGGTTCAGCTTGTTATTTGAGACCTCTATTTTACAAGTGCTGGCAGTGGTATCTTTTCTTTTTCACTACTACCACACTTGTAGCAGTGTATACATCTCCCCTCTGGATTTCACTTAATGCACTCAGAGCATTTCCTTTGGTTTCGTTCACTACTGCCAGGGGCATTTTGCTTAGCTTTGGCTGGTTTGTCTTCCTCTCTCTTTGTGTTAGCTTGGCTGAGACTAGCAACATGAGTGGTGAGACTCTGGAGGGCTTCACAGATTACTTTATTACCAGCATCAAGCTTCTCAAGTATTGGGGGGCTTAGGGGTGTGGGTTTTACTTTTCCTTGAACCACTAACCTGCTCAACTTCACTGCTTTCCTCTTTTTGAACCATGGCCACTTTCACTCCATTTTGTTTTGTGACAGATGACAGTTTACCTCTCCTTTCCAGCTCCATGCTGTAAGCAACACTCATTTTTTCTAGCAATACTTCATCTGACACAGCTGGATCATGAAGGTAAGGTTTGATATCTGCACGCACAGCATCATCTTGTAACCCCGTTAATAACGACTGCAGAAACTGAGTCTGTATGAGTTCAGGGTTATATTTCAGTCCATCTTTAGCTCGCTCAGATGCAAACAGAACTTTCTGTCTGAGATCCATGGTGCAGATTAGAAACTGGACAGGGGTTTCTTTTTGCTCTTGAACAGCACGGGTGAGTGAATGATACAGTTCTGTAGATTCTTTCTCTATGAAATGAGTCCTCAGGACTTGTCTTAAAGAGGTAAGTGTGAGTTTCTGTCTGCTTTCCAAGTAGCTTTTTTGTTTGACCTCAGGTGCGATGGACTGGATGACTGCCTTTATAATTTCACCCTCATCATAGCCTTTTTGTAACCCACATTCTATTTGTCTTTCCAGGCTGGTGAAATTTAGCTTGTCTTTTTGTCCAACTTCCCCTATTTGTCCAATTATTCTGAAAACTTTTCTGTACATGGGATGCAGATTCACCTGGCTTCTGGTTTGCGCTGACTCCCTCTCTGAGCCTGTTAAACTGCTTGGTTTCTGTGGTGATGAAGCTGGTTGAGGTGTAGTACCACTTTCTGTCACCAGGGGGTGCTCCATGACTGTGTCTGGCCGCACACTCATCTGTGCTGATACACATTCTCCACATGCGTCATCAGTCTCTCTTTTTAAGTTGTCAATAAAGTAATTAGTGGCTAAAAGCACTGACATTCCTGCATCCTCCAAACCTGTAAAATCCTCACTCTCCAGGTAATTCAGGATCAGCCTTCTCAGTAACCGACATCATGATTTTGCCGTTTCACTGGGCGGGAGTCCTACCTCCTCACTCACTGCTCTGAGATCAGCTAGTGATAATGTTACAAGTTTCTTCTCCACATCAGTCAGCAGCGATTCCCACTCATTGTCCATCCTTATTTAGTTCTTTGGGTTACTCACACTGTGGGCTGTGTGCAATGAATTTTTGTGATTACCTTTTTCTACCTTTATTTTATTTTATAATATAACACACAAACACTGCAAATGTAAAATAAATAAATCATGCAGCAATGAGCAAAGCAAACTAGTAAAGCAAGAAAAACACAATTTGACCCTAGCATATGGGGGGTTTCAGGTTGCTGTGTAAATTCCCTAAGGAACACACTAGCACAACCAATATGTAGGGCTTAGGAGAGGTACTTAGTTGGACGGCGAGTCAACAGCGCCTCCTCTCACATCTCTGTCTCCGTTGAGCTGCCCCCACAATGGCCTGCTATTCCATTGCCGTGGTAATTACACCACCAGATTGGTCCCTTTTGGTCCCAAATGCAACCAAACATTGGTCCAACATTGGTCCAACTGTTCTGCCACTGTACTGTGGTCACCTGCTGGGCTCTGTCTTGCTGGTCTCTCTTCCTCCTGACACTCTCCCTCAGTTGGTTGCTTGCCACCGGTCTTGGTCTCCGTCTTCACATCCCGCCGGCCCTGTACACCCATGCTGACACCAGAAAGAAAGACCCACACTGCCCACCCAGTCGACCAATCACCTCTTTCCTTCCTAAGTGGACAAGTGCTCTCTCTTAATCATGTCACAACATACATACACACACACACACACACACACACACACACACACACACAGGTAATAGGAAGGAGAGAGAGACCGACAAACCCCATGCACGCACACATACATACCCTGTGACATAATGAGCACTGCCAAACTTAATGCTGTAGGTCACAGGTTGGTTGGGGAGCTCAATATTTTTTCTCAATTTGTGTGAACAGATTGACAATCCTTGTGTAAAAGTGTACTCTGTAAACAGCCTCCACAAATACAAAAAATAAATTTGAAAAGCATTTGGGAATATCTTCCTAAGATTTACAGCTTTCAAGAACACATTTATGAATCAATTTTCTTTCTGTGAAGCGAAAAATCATTTGTGGATCTCAATTCTACACTTCTACACCATTACAGACAAGTAATGTGAATTACGTTAACGGTTATAAGATAGGATAGAACCTTGTCAAGGTCTCTGATAGTATGGCTGCTGGTGTTGATATTTGTTTTGTTAAGAAATTACATATCGCAATTTTATTGTTCATTGTTAAGATAATGTGAACTATTAAACCAGCACTTGTTGCGTGATGGACTGATGTGGTCTCTCCTCTTGTTTCTGGTTCAGTTTTGAATGAGCTGAAGTCTTTCAGTTTTTTTCAGGAGCCCAGTAATAAAGTTTGGAAAGATTTCACTGAGGAAGAATCATCTGCCTGTAGGTAGATACATACTAGTGGAGCAGCAGCATGTGATCCCACATACACTGTCTGAAATGTGAACACTGCAGCCTGTCAGTTGCCGATGAAACTCAAAACTCCCTTTACATTAAAAGCTTTCCAGCTGCTTCTATTCTTGTAGACTTTAAATTTGAAAACAATGCTGGAAGTTTTTTCCTGCTGTTACGACTGCGGCCGTATATTGCTATTTTGTTGTATGTTTTCTTCTTTTTGTTGATTGACAGGTGGCGTAATGTGAGTGTATAAGTGTATGCCGGGACCAGCTGATGATTGGGGCCCAACTTTCACAGTGGCAGCTGACTGGCTCCTGTCCATGTCCACCCAGACTTAAAGAGCCAAGATGGCACAGCTGAGCAGCAAGTGTAGGGAACCACTTCTTCCGTCAGTCCCAACCACCACCATGCCTTGTGATATTTTGAGAGTTAGTAGGGGTGGTATGCCTTTTTCTTTCTGATCACTTTTTCTCCTGTTTTTGTTAGATATTGAGCTTAGTTGATGTATTTTGGTTTGGTTATCTTTAGGCAAGTTATGTTGATGTTTTGTTTTCAGGTAGACTTATTTTGTTTGGTATTTTGGCCTGTGTCCACCCTGAAGTTATAAGTCACTCTGTCCTGTAAATAAAAACACTGGTTGTTACATCTGGCAATTTGTTTTGTGGCTACTTGGTATTTAGGGAAGATGGGGGATTCCTGTTGTGTCCTGGCCACCCCTAGATGGGACATAACATCTGCAATAAACAATAAAACCAGTCAAAGCACACACACTCTGTTTGGCTCCTCCAGGCAGAGTTGGACCATGTGTTGGATCATTCTCACAGAAAGGTCAAAGATACAGATTAACAGTTTTAAACCTGTCTGACATGATGACGGCCCTGTCAGCTCTGAAGTACAGGATTCAGATGCTCAAAGCAGCAGCCAAGTGATGCAGATATGGTCACAGTTTGGTACAGTCACACCACAGTAGTGGTGTTTACAAGATGACAATGCTAAAGATGCAGCAGGAAGTTTGACTGGTACCTATGAAGATGTGTAGCCTGCTTCATCATCAGTGACATCAGAAGTGAGGGAAAAGCCTGTCTGTGATTATCTACAGTCTGAGGGAGAATCAGAGTCCATCACTGACCTGCCAAACTTGGCTCACTACATCCATCACACTGGCTAATCTAAACTGTCTAGACAGTCTGAAGTCCAGTTGTGATTGGCTACACAGCCATATGGTCAACAGAGGATTCCAGGATTAAAAATGATGAATGAATTCTGATGTTGGCAGCGCCACAGGTGCTGAAATACCTTTTTATATTATTACCAACTTAAAACGAAAATATTTACACTTACAAAAATTACAAATGTCAATTTTGCGTTTTGACAATTCAGCAACCCCTTCCCGCCCCCCCAGCTAAAAGAAGGGGGCTTTGAAATGGAATATCATGTAACATGTTGCAGTTGTTTAACAAAACTTGTTAATTTTATGTTCACGTTTATCTGATGATAAAATAAATAGATAGATAGACACTGCAGACATCAAAGAACCTGAGCCTCCTGAGGAAAAAGAGCTGGCTCTGCCCCTTCTGGTAGATGGCATCCGTGTTAAGGGACCAGTCCAGTTTACTGTCCAGGTGCACACCTAGGTATTTATAAGTGTGCACCACCTCAATGTCATTCCGGCTGCATCTTCATGATGTGTGATGTGAGGGCCACAGGTCTGTAGTCATTTATCTGTCCTATTTTAGGTAAATGTTAATATATTATTATTTAACATGTGACGGAATTTAAATGTAAAAACGTAAATGAATCTTGTTATGTGTTTATGTATGTTGTGTATATCATTTATTTATTTACTTTAAACCCCCATCCTGATTTTTTTATTCTCCTATATTTTGAAGTCTACATGTTGGCAGGTATGAAAGTCCCATAAGTGTAGATTCTCACCAGGAGTAAGTGAATTTCAGATTGAGTATTGTGGACTATCATGGCAGGTAAATATGACCAGATAAGTTTTTATTTTATTTTATTTTGTGGGAGAACCAATAAAAACAATAAAGACATTAACACTTCAAATAACACTAAGTAAAATTGTCTTATACCTTTATTTTATTTCGCTTCCAGGCTGCACTGAGTCCTAGATGGATTACAGTTTTTCTATCCAGAGACTCTCCTGTCTCCTTATCTGGTCACTTAGTGCACATCTTAAGGCCAGTGATGGAAAGATGTGAACAAGGTGAATCTGAAGTACTGGTCTACTTTAGTGGTTAGTCTGCCCTCCCCAATGTTGTAGAGGTTAGAGTTCTAGTAGTAGGTTTAAGTTGTCCTGTCTCTCCCAAATATACAGTAGCAGATTGTAAGACTGACATACAGTACTATGCAGTAAACTAAGTTCTCACTCTAGAGGGTTAATCTCTCCATAATGGGAGCACCTACTCCATTATACTAATTTATTTTCCAATAGATTTTGTAGCAGCAGGTAGGATTTAGAGTAGGTTGTGACCAGAGGGACTAGTTTGTGCTGTTCCTTTCATGTTGCTGCTGCCCATCACCACAGTGGGAATGAGAGAGGCCAGCAATCTAAGAAAATATTTAGAATACCCTCTCTGTCTGAGGCTCTGGAGGAGGAGGGAGGTGGAGTTGCAAAATCTGTTTCCTGAGATGTAATTCTATGGAATCAAGATGATTTTGGGATTTATTTACATTGATGATTGAAGCCCATTCTGATAATGTAACCCTCTGTTGCCAATTATGCTCTGACCAGCAGATAAGCAGTACCTCGGATGTGCTTAATATTAGACTGGGCTACTATTTCAATTTTAAATGATCAGGATCCTGAGTTCTTAGCTATTGATGTTGAGCTGGCTCAAATGTCCAATTTACCACTAGATATTCAATCAGGCTTAAATGGAAATGATAGACAATATAGAATGTATGTAATTACAATCTAAAGTAAATAACCAATAAATAATAGTGTGGTGCCTCCAAAGAAAATGTAGAACTGTTAGCCTCATACACTATGAGCTAAACCTGTATTCCCCAGAAAAATGGTAAATATCTTAACTCAAAATATAAACCTTGTGACAGGAAAATATTCAGGACAACAATCTAAAAAGGAATAACAAAGTTAAATTTATTTACATGCATCTTGTTTTTGTTAGGTTATATATATTACTTTCAAGTATCTTTCATTACTGGTATCTTCTCCAATAATTTTATTAAGTTTCAAACAAATCTCTTTTCTTTCCCCTTCACAAAAGATAAAAAACACAAAATCAACCCCAGTAGGTTAGCAAAATAAAAGTTTTCAATACCAGTTAACTTATTCACCTTGTATTGACCCTATAACAAAAGTAAAAAAAATTACAGGGGGAAGTGAAAAGGCACTAGACTGCATTTTAACAATGTTAAAAGGGTGTGTATGAAGCCAACTCCCTGTGAACATTGTATTGCGCTGGATGGATTGTAAATACTATATTATGCCTCATAGACTGCTGTTTGCGCTCGGGACGCTCAGAACAACACTTTGACCTTATCTGTCCATACTGACATAATGTGACGGTAGAGTCTGTTTTAACTTCATAGTTGTCCTATTTGCCACACATACACATGGGAACAGCATGCTGAGGCTTTCCTGAGACAAAAGACAGGGAAAGTGAAAAAAGGCACCAGACAGCGTTTTAACCATCTTAACGTGTGTATGAAGCTGACTCGACTGAACACTGAATTTCGCTGAATGGATTGTAGACTATATTACGCCTCATAGACTACTGTTTGCGATTGGGACGCTCAGAGCAACACTTTTACCTTATCTGTCCATACTGACATCATTTTACAGTAGAGTCTGTTTTGACTTCATATTCATCCTATTTGCCACACGCACACACGGGAAACAGCATGCTGAGGCTTTCCAGAGAGAAAGGACAGGTGACATGAAAAAAGGCACCAGAAAGCATTTTAACCATGTTAACTGTGTGTATGAAGTCGACTGGACTGTGAACATTGATAGCGCTGAATGAATTTTAAACATAGTATTACGCCTAATGGACTGCTGTTTGCAGTCAGGACGCTCATATCAACACTTTTACCTTATCTGTCCATACTGACATCACTTTACAGTAGAGTCTGTTTTGTCTTCATATTCGTCCTATTTGCCACACGCACATGTAGCACTGTAAGTATGACTACTAGGACCAGAGTCTAAGTTCTAGGTTCAGGTGAGTGATTGATACTAGTGCTCGGGAATAACAGACCACAGACCAGTGAATAAGTATTAACTGCCGGCTTGTTTATATAGTAACTGATCAGAAAAAAAAACAATAATCATATGATGGTACCAAATGCTTTTACACGCACAAATACAAAAAAAAAAGAACGGTTCAATTTCCCTTCAACCAAAATGAACCCAAGATCTCAGGAAAATAAAGTTATTGACCCCTATTTATCTCTTTTGGAGTGAGGTATAATTTTGTACCTACGTTTCTTATATCAGTTGTTTAGTCCCTGGTATCTCCTTTGAGTTTACTCAGTTTAAGTTCTCATTTTATCTCAGTTATGCCTATTTATGAGTTTAGTTCTATTTTTCTACTTCCTCTTTAGTTTGCTTAACCAGCTCTACTCAAACTTTACTCACTTTACACAACCCATTCATGTAATACCAATTTGGCACACAATAAGGAAAAAGTGAATAAATAAAAGAAAACACATTTCGATAAAATATCAAATACAACTCAAATTTCAGATCTCACAGATCTGGCATTTTAGCGTCACATATATCAGGAAAATAAATGAAAATAAAGTCCTAGCACTAAACTACAGGTTAACTATCAATTTAAATCCAAACCACGACCTAAAATGGCGGCTCGGCTCTCGCTTTCACTCCACTGCGAGGCAACTTGACCGTGTATGCTCCCTTTTAGCTACACATTGCACAAATGAAAAACACAAAATACACAGTATAACACTTGTTCAGACTGCCTTAGCTTAGCTGCTAGTAATATCGTCTTCACATTGAGCTTATACAACAAAGGAATAACCCGCTAATACACACGCTGAAAAAAATAGCTTTTTGACTAACCAAATCCTCATTCAAAACTCAAATAAAACAGAATCCAGCAACGTGGACAGCAGGTGAATACAATATCTTCCCAAAAATCAAAGAAAGACAAGATGTAAAACCTCAAAATACACTTCTTTTACTCCTATTTACTTTCTCTTTCCCTCTTGTTTTTGACTTTTCCGTCTGCCATCTCTAATGTTCTGCTCTTGCTCTAATTATCTCCCCTCCCTCCAACAAGCGGCGCTGGAGTTACCTGATTGGCTGTTACCGTGGCACTTGCTAAAGGAGCAGTACACACAAAAATAATGATAAATGGAACAGTCTAACTATTTTTAAGGCTTCCTGTTACCTTAAACACAATTGTTATTTTATTTGCTTACATTTAGTATCAATACTAAATGTAATGTTAGTTTATTATCATATTCACCTAGGTTACACACACACGGGAAACAGCATGCTGAGGCTTTCCTGAGAGAAAGGACAGGCGAAGTGAACAAAAGCACCAGACTGCTTTTGAGCGATGTCTGGCTGGAATCTGGAGTCTTAATGCTATATTGCTCTGAATGATCTTTAAACATTGTATTACGCCTAATGGACTGCTGTTTGCACTCAGGACGCTCATATCAAGACTTTTACCTAATCTGTCCATACTGTGATAATTTTACAGTAGAGTCTGCTTTGACTTCATATTTGTCCTATTTGCCACACGCACACACAGCATGCTGAGGCTTTCCAGAGAGAAAGTACAGGTGAAGTGAAAAAAAGCACAAGACTGCTTTTTAACCATGTTAACTGTGTGTATGAAGCCGACTCGACTGTGAACATTGAATTGCGCTGAATCAGCATGTCTGGCTGGAATCTGGAGTCTTAATGCTATATTGCTCTGAATGATCTTTAAACATTGTATTATGCCTAATAGACTCCTGTTTGCACTCGGGACAATCAGATCAACACTTTGACCTTATCTGTCCATACTGACATAATTGTACAGTAAAGTCTGTTTTATCTCCATATTTGTCCTAATTGCTACTGGTACAAATGGTAAACACCATACTGATTCTTTCCTTTTAAAAAAGAGAGGCGACTTGAAAAAAGGCACAGAGTGACATATAATGATGTTAACGCTGTGTGACTCTGAAGTAATTGTGAACAATGTATTGCGCTGAATGGACTAAGAACATTATATTGCGTGGAATAGATTTCTTTTGTCACTATAGATGCTCAGATCAACACTTTCACATTCTCAGTACAAATTGAAATAATGTTACAGACAAATCTTTTTCACTTCATATTCATCTTATTTTCACTTAGCACAAAAGGGAAACACCTTACTGAGGCTTTCCTGATATGAAAGATAGTTGAGTGAAAAAAATGGATATGTTGATGATGATGCTGAATAACGTTAATTCCATTAAGTGAATGATAATAATAATCATAATATAATAATAATATCATAAAGTGATCATCATCATCAATTAATGTTACTAATAGTGCAATTGTTACCACACAAATAGTGTAGTAAAAGTTTTTTTGGCATGACTATATATCATATATCATATCATGACATTAACACAGCCACATGATTGCCAGGGAGTCAGTCAAGAGTGAGTGAGTACACTGGTCCTTTTTTATCACCAGGCAGTACACTTGTCCATGGCACAAAAAAACAGCTGTAGTACAATACCCATATTTAAGGGGACTGTAAATGAGGTGTTGTTGGATGGTGTTCGACCAATTGAGAGGGGGCTGTTCCAGGCTGAAATTTCCAGGGCCGATATTTTGTCCCAGTCCAGCCCGGGTCCCAGTCCAGCCCTGGATGTAGATATAAAACACCAAAACAATATGAACTGACAGTTTAAGATGAAGACATCAAAAGAAAGCTCGCGGATGGAGTAAAAATTTAAAATTTGCAGATCATGGGAAAAGAAATTAAGAATGATGAGCTGGTGGTATCATTTTTGAACTTGCCCACATAAACAAGCGATTAGGAAATTCTAGACAAACTAAATGACAGGGGAGTTAAAGCTGCCTTTCAAATTAAAACAAGGTCTTGGCCTGGCAC
Source organism: Seriola dumerili (assembly GCF_002260705.1). Taxonomy (NCBI): domain Eukaryota; kingdom Metazoa; phylum Chordata; class Actinopteri; order Carangiformes; family Carangidae; genus Seriola; species Seriola dumerili. The sequence goes on along the minus strand of NW_019174280.1, from coordinate 20,542 downwards.
AGATATGGCGGATGGAACCAGGTTTATGAAAGTTAAATTTAGAGACACTGCCAGGTCACTTCCATATTCCACGAAATTTGAAATGGTTGCTGTGGCTGAGTATTTCCGTGTTATACACGATAAACAAATTCGAGTTTGCAGACTGTGTATCAAACCTGGACATGTGCTCAGAGAACGTCCTGATTTCACCTGTTTTCACTGTGGAAAAATGGGCATTATTCCAGGGTATGCTGATGTGTAAATAATGTTGGAGAGGAGGACGGGAATGGCTTTATATTAAGTGATGATGAAAAAGCAGGATGGAGAGAAGGATGTGACTGCTGTCTCAGAGACTGCGAGAAGTGGCAGTCATCAAGAGATTGATGAAACACTGGTGAGGAAATATGCCACAGATATGAGTATTCTGGATGATGAGATTCTGCCCAACACTAAACAGAGTAGGGCTGATGGGGGGAGAGATTGTGGTGAGTGGCTCAAATGGACTGGGTTGTCTTCTGGTCGTATGGTTCATTGAAACAAAATGCACCGCTTGGGGAGGAAGAGGAGACAAGAATACGAGAGATATTGGTGGAGTCAAGTAATATTATTATTATTATTAATGGAGGAAACAGGGAAGCAGGGTCAGCAATGTAGTGTCAGCTATACATTCATGGGGTTCGCCTTCAAACTCAAATGGGATGGTCATTGTTGGATTTAGCGTCGCACACCGTTTAATGGTAACATCTGGGTATGTTAACAATGGCACATATTGCAGGCAACGTGCCTGGGTTATCACAAAACGTCCTTCGTTAATTAGCTCAGCTATCTTGTGTGGTGTCATAATGGTAACTGGATATCCCATTGTTATGACTGATGCTTTCTCATATGCATAATGGGCAGCTGCCAGCCCTTGATAGCATGGGGGCCATCCTTGTGCTACATTGTCCAACTTTGTACTGTAGTAAGCTAGAGGTTGTTTCTTCCGGCCTTCACATGTCTCTTGCATTAGCACCGCAGACACATATTTATCACTTCTATTAGCTATGTACAGGTAGAATGGCTTGGTGTAGTCTGGTGTGCCTAGTGTCGACTGCATGTTTTGCTTGAGTGTTTCAAAAGCTATCATCGCCTCAGATGTCCCTTTTAACATGGCTGTCATAGTGGCATTGTCGGATTGTTTGATTAAGTCTCTGAGAGGAGCCACTTTTTCTGCATAGTCCTCTATCCACTCAGACTTGTATCCTCTCATCCCCAAAAATGTCATCATTTGTCCAACAGTCTGTGGGCGTGGAGCTTTGCTTACACCTTCTAATTGGGACGGTGGCACCGTGCCATGGGAGACAATTCTCCCCAGATACTCAACTTGTGTCTGACAATATTGAAGCTTTGCTTTGGACACCTTGTGTCCTCCTTCAGCCAGTCTCTGTAGGACTTTCATCGAATCACGATGGCATTCCTCCAAAGTGGCTGAACAGATCAGCAAATCGTCTACATATTGTAGCAATATACTGTTCAACATCTGACCTTCCAGGTCATTCTTTAACATTAAGTTGAACATGTGTGGAGACCACGCAAAGCCTTGTGGGGGCGTGTATAAGTATACTGTTTACCTTTGTATGTGAATGCGAACAGATACTGGGACTCTTTGGCCAGTGGAATACTGAAAAACGCAGAACACAAATCAATTACTGTGAAAAATTGTGCTTCGGGTCCACATTTATGAGCAATGTGTGGGGGTTAGGCATTTCTGCTGGTAACTCTTTTACCACATCATTTACCATTCTTAAATCATGAACCAGCCTGTATCTTGCTTTATCTGCTTTCAACACAGGGAAAATGGGGGTGTTGCATATGCTGCGTGTTTCAATCAGGACTCCTGCTTTGAGTAGCCCCTCGATTGTTTTGCTTATTCCCTGCTCTGCCTCCGGTTTCAGTGGGTATTGGGCTCGGCGTGGCAGATGGGCGTTTGGCTTTAGTTCCACTTGTACTGGGTTGGCAGATTTTACAATGCCAACGTCAGTATCATGTTTTGACAACAGCATTTCTAGAATGTGTTCTTGCATGTCCTCCAACAGTTCCACATTTACCTGTTTTTCTTCGCTGATTGTTTGTACAGCTTGAGTTTGCTTGAGTACCTCTTGGGGTTTTGCCAACATTGATATGCCACATAATATCTTTATCATATTTGCCTCTGATGATTGGAAAATAACTGGGTTATCAGTTTTCTCCCACTTGAGTGTAGAGGCAGTCTTCATCATTGGTCCCAAATCTTTTTCTTTGAAGTTTTTGTTTTTTAGCAAGGTAATGTGTGGTATTGACCCTGGCACATTATACCATTTACTGAGGAATGGATTGCTTTCTACTTGTAAAGCTGCTCCTTCCTGTCCAATTATGATGTTTTCGGAGATCAGCTCAACCTTGACTCCTTTCGTCATTTTGTCCCATTCCTCTTTTTCATTTTGTTTCATCATAAAATACAGTACAGTGGTAATCAAATGATAGCTTGGAGGCTCCTGGGCTTTGGGCCTGGATGTATTTTCCCCATTTCTCTAACACCTGCATTACTGGTGCAGAGATATCTCCCAACCAGTAAACCTTAGCTTTTTCTGCTTGGTTTTGCATCATCATCTGATAATCCAGGCCGTCTTTATCAACATAAATTCCCAAAGGGGTGCACCAGATTTTAATTTTTAGTTTACACAACACATCCCTTCCTAACAGGTTAATTGGGGTTTGGTTTGACACTAATATTGGTATTTTGGTTTCAGCCTTATTAGTGGTAATTTTCACTGGAGCGGTCATTGGAATAGCTGCTTTATTCCAGAGAATCCTACCGTCTCTACAAATTTTTCAGACATAGGGAGGTGAGTGGCATACTTTGGACTTACACATGTGTAAGTTGCTCCAGTGTCTACCTGCATAGGCGTCTGTTTGCCTTCTATATGAACCTGCAGCATTGATTCTTCATCAGTTCCTATGATGACTGTCGAGAACTGACCCTCCCTGCTAGGATTCTCTGGGCAGCCCTAGTAGCCAGAATTGGGCCCCGCCCATGGGTTCACCGGGCCTCTAACTCCACCCTGCTGGAACCGGCCACCGTGCTGAAAGTCTCCTCCAGTTCGGGTTTGCTGGCAACGGTCAGCATAATGTCCGTGCTCGCCGCAGTTCCAACATCCTCTTGGGCGAGCACCGCCTCCGCGTCCGCCCCTTCTATACATCCCCTGAGGCCGGTATGGCCCCTGATAGCGGTTAGGGATTTGCTGTCTGTCGGGTTGTTGTTGGTAAACATTTACCACTGGTGGCGGCTGAGTTTGGGGAGCCGTCACCATTGTCTGTGGTGGCTGTCTCTGTGGTTGTGGTGGCATAACATTTTGTGCTTCCATGACCATTACAGATGCTGTGACCTCATTTGGTTGTTCTTTTACCACCTGCATGTCTTTAGTTGTTCCTGCTGCAGCCTGTGGCTTTGTTTTGTTTTTCACTTGCAGCTCACCCAGTTGCAGTTGAGCAATTTTTCTCTGGATGTTTTTATCTTGTTTGTGCATCCGTCTCTCATCTCTCCGGTGTCTGTCCACCGCGTGTACCACATGATCAAGAAACTGTTCGTGAGGCATGGAGGTCAGTCCTACCACGTCATCCAACCTGCTTTGGACAGGGGCTGGTAGAGCTTCTTTTACAGCGTTACGGAACAGTGTGGTCAGTAACGGGATCTTCTCTATTTCTTCCTCTGTCTCATGTTTCCATTTCCTCATTTGATGAGTTATGTAAGCTGCAACATTCTCAGTCTCTGCTAGTGGCTCTCCCCTTAATGCTTTGGGGTCTACTTTTGCTGGATATTCATTACGAAGTGCCTTCCAGAGTGTGGGTCGATAAGCATTGAACTCAGTTCCATCTGCTCTAGGGCTCAACATCCACTCACTGTTGTTGGCCTTTAGTATGTTTTCCATGGTGGGTACCCCACAACACTGTGCCCATAGGGCTTTAATGTCTCCCAGGGCCAGCAGTTTGCCCACAGTTTCTTACTCAAAAGCTCTGATCCATTTGCTCGCACCTTCATGTATGTCAGGCAGCCGGCTGACCAGCCCAGCAAGGTCGAGTGTTTGCCACGGTACATAATGTCCCTCAGCGCCTTTAATCAATATGGGATATTGCCCATCAGTGTATCGCTCAGGTTTCTTTAAGTTTGGTTTTAGTCTGAAGTTGTAAATTTGGCCTCCATGTCGCCCCTCTGTTGGTTTTATTGTTGGTTTGTTTGCTCTGCTGGCAGCCTGTGTATCTTTTTGAGTGCATAGTCTATCTTCCAGGCTCTCTATTTCATTCTCCATTTCCTGAATAACCGTGCGGTTCATTCTCTTTTCAGATCTACACCTGTGTTGTCTAGCTCTAGCCAGTATGAGGATCCACCCGCGCACCCATTATGTTTCGCATAACAGTCTAACACCTTTGGTTGTTTTATTTCGGTGCTACAGTAGCGTAGGGGCAAATCCCTTGGTGGCGTCTGATTTTGCATTTGGCCATCTGTTTTGTTTAGCCCTGCTTCAGGGTCTCTGCTAGCTTGGGGGCCTCCTTGGTTTCCTGTGTTACCACTACAGCATTTCTCCTCTGGGAGTTCTCCAGATTACTGGAGCTGCCGCCTAGGCCCAGCCCTAAACCTGGGCTTGGCATACCGTCATTATTTTCTCTCCGGGCCTTGCCATGGTTTTTTGAATTATTTGAGTTATCATTTGGGGCACCCTGACTTGGTTTCACTTCTGGTACCCACCCAAAATCGCCCGTGAAATTAACTATTCCAGCCAGGGATGGATACACCCCTGCTGTTCCCTGCTGACTTTTGCTGCGTTTATTTTGCCTTTCCTTTAATTTGGCTAAACCTTTCCTCAGGATTGTCCTGTATTGTTCTCCTTCTTCCTTAAACATTTTTAAAATTTTTATCTCTAATTCTCTCTTTTCCTTCCTTTTCATGCTCTTGTCTTTTGTTTTGTGGTCTCTGAATCGCCTCTCCATATCCTCACACACTGCTACATCAAATGTGCCATCTTTCGGCCATGCAGAGGTAATTTCCTTTGTCCGTTTCTCCCATTTTGCAGAAATTTTAGAAATTTGTTTCAACAGTTCAGTACAACAGGAAGCAAAACACTGAGACACACAAGGAAACCAATTACAAAATAAAACAGGAAGTGAGAAAAGTCCAAACAAAACCAACAAAAAGTGTCTGCCATAGCAAACCATGACACTCTAGTCGCAAATATGAAGAAAGAAATTGGATGGGACCGACCTGAAAACGAACAATTTGTGTGCTACTCTTGTTCAAAGTTCATTTTGAGTGAGAGCAGTGCAAAGATTAACATTTCAATTTTTTCAAAAACATCATTCTGAGACTTTCCTGAGAGAAATGACAGGTGATGTGAAAAATTAGTTTGAATAAAGTGAAAACTGATTAACAATATCTCTAACACAGAAGGATCTGCTTTGAGCAAAAGTAGTGCACAAATTAACAATTGTGCTTTTGCAGGGCAAAATGAACACATTCTGATATAAATGCATGTTTTCCATTATATGATTGCAACTCTGCAAGGCAGGAAACCTCATCCTGAGGCTTTCTGGAGAGAAATGACAGTTGATGTGTCCTTAGATCCCATACTATGTCTGTAATACACTGCATACACAAAGAATTTACAATTACAACTGAAAGTTAAAAATGTTTTTTTTCCCATTGAAGCCATGCAAATGTTGATCCCTCTTCCATTACAGCATAACATCATGCATAGTCTTTTATTCTGAAGTCCAGGTTCCAAAATTATAGTTCTTTTTTCAACTGGATGAAGAATAGAATAATATATTATACCTCATAGGTGCAGTACATTTCAGTACATAAGTTACAGTAGGCTATTGAGCTTTGAAGATATGTGTGTGTGTGTGGCTATTGAGCTTTGAAGATATGTGTGTGTGTGGCTATTGAGCTTTGAAGATATGTATGTGTGTGTGTGTGTTGGGGGGGTGCACTATAAATATGTGTGTGTGCCTATATGCAATGCAAGTGTTTGTGATTACTTTTCAATATGGGCTGAGAGCAAGTGGCTCTCACATAATATGTGAGTGGCTCTCACATATTATATATAAAAAAATTCTCCCTTTAGTATTATATGGAAAATAATTCATGAAGTTGCATTATTTAAACAAACTGTGACTTTTAGGGTTACAATCCTGAAAATCAATAAATATATGACAGTTGTAATCATATTTGATGTTGGTGAAAAACATTAACTGATGTGGAAAAATTATATTATTTTTATTGGAATTTATTTTGTCCTCTAAGAACAACCTTATAATTTCTCAAATGAGGGTTAATTCTGAGGTGCCCTGAATATCCTAGATCTTTTAGTGTAGGACGGGCGTTGCGCATGCTCAGAAACTCACTCCATATGAATGTGGAAGAATTCACAGGAGAGTGGCGCAAAAGTGGGAGCCACAGTAAAATCCAGAATGAGCAACATTAAATAATTATCGGAGTAAGTATGTTTTTCTAATACAGTCTGTGAAGTTGGAATTTTGGTATGTGATTAGTAAGTGACATAGTTTACATTACTTGCAGAAATTTGGTCAATATGTGAGCCAAGGCTGCCAACTCTCACGCATTGGCCGTGAGACACACTCATTTGAATCACTTCACACGCTCTCACGCCACACCCCCTATTTCTCACGCTGAATTTTGTCTGGGCCAGAGTTATAGAGATAGATCTATCTGTGATATGCCATGAAGAAGCTGCCTATGCGCGCATTTGGAAGTTTAAGTTTGTTTTACTCTGACACAGACAACCCGGACACAGAAGCAGCGATCGAGGCCTCACATTAAAGGGTAAGCAGACACCTGTTTGAACGAAGAGCTGTGCATTGAACAATTCTAAAATATAACGCTGTGCTATGTGTCTACATTGTCTGTAAAACAGCGATGAGCCAGGGAAAAGAGATCGTTGATACCGCGGTGGAGGAAGGGTCCCGAGGCTGCTAGAGCCTGCCTGAGGTGCCTCCTGGGAGATTGATAAAGCAACCCACCAGGGCTTAATAGTCTGATGAGGAGGGAATCTCCCTAGGTGAGTAGAATTTGGCATTTAAAATAGTTTTACTGAAGTTGGCTGTAGCTAAATTCCCTGAGGTGAGTCCGGAACTCTTATGCCTGGCAAGGATGCTCATGTGATGTGACACTCTACAGGTGTACTTAGAACCATATGTGACAACGGTAAGGGGCATTAGAGCGTTTGGATCGGGGGCACCAGGAGAGGGCCGAGATACTTAAATGGTGAGGCCGCAAATTTTGGCCAAGATACTTAAATGGTGAGGCAGAATAAGGGTTAGAGTCCTAGTGTTAAAGGGCTGGAGGCCCAGGGTTTTATTAACCTAAAGCTCCCTCCCGGAGTAAGTAGGTCGTTTAAAGGATCAAGGAAGCGAGTGTGGAGCGGTAATCCAGGACAGTTTATCGCAGAAGTGTTTAGAGTTCACAGTTTTTGTTTATTTTTTGTTATTACTCCCCGCAATGTGAGGAGGGTGAGCTCGTATTCCTAAGCTACTGTAAGAAATTTCATATTGAAGGTATCCAGTAGTGATCCTGTGCTGCATTGAGTGTCTGAATTGTAAAACGTGTGGAGGAAACTTAACAGTGCTAACGTAATCCACACGCCTCACTGCAAAAGTGAGGACAGTTCATTGGGTCAGTTGCTCGGGCGTTATGCCATACAAACTGACTGGCTTGATTGCAACAAAAGTTGATTGGGTCAGTTGCTCGGGTGTTATGCCATACAAACTGACTGGCTGTTGAGGGGAGAAATACAGAATCATCGAAATTCATCTGGATCTGCTGAAGAGGGTGAGTAATGCACAGTTGAAAAGGTAAGTGCAGATAACCATCGACTGAAGGCAGATTCACATCGCACACACACAAACATGGAAGGGGAATTTGACAGAGAGTGCGAGGAGGTTGGGGGGTGTGGTCCCCTAGGGATTTTGGCTCAAGAGCAAGGATTAGTGGAGAAATGGAAGAAAGTTAAGAGGCAGGTTGTCATAGGTGAAGTTGGAGAGAAGAGACAGAAGTTGAGCCAAAAGTGTGATGAGTTGTGGAAAGAGCTACAGGCTGATGAGAAGAAATTAGACGAGGGCGCTAAGTGCGGGATACTTTACATGTTTCCTAAACTTGAAATGGAGGCTAGAAAAGACCTTGAACAACATGAGAGTAAGGTACCCAGGCATGGACAAAAGAGAAAAAACAGAAAGATAAACGGAGAGCACTAATACATAAGATCACCCTAGCATGTCTCGCTCTATTTCCAGGGCCTGAACAGCTTGGCAAGGCAGTGGAAGCAAAGAAAAACAGCTTAACTGTGCCACCTGGCAGACCCTCTGCACCATTGTATCCCCTACTGCCATCACCACCACCACTTTATCAAATGCCACAGGTACGAGGCATAGTTGATGTGAAGGAAATAAATGAGGAAGAAAGAGAGAAATTGTTAGAAGAACTAACTAAAACAGGATTAAATGAATTGCTACAACTTAAAGAACAAATAGTGGCGTCTGAACAGCAGTTGGAAGAAATGAGGGAAAGGTCTAGATTGCACAACACTCAACATGAGAGACTGATGGCCTCACTGGAGGAGTCTAGGAAAGACAGTTCACACGGAGATCAGACCCACAGGTCACCCCTCTCCAGCACACCCCACTTGTCAGGAACACCGATGACCAGGAAAAGCGTTAAACTCACACCTAAAGCAGGAGAGGGAGGCAGCACAGCTTTTAGCACCATGATGCAAAGGGAGGGGACATCAGCAGGGGCCTCAGCCAGGGTTTCATCTAACACAGAGGAGGAGATATGTAAGTTAGAGGAGCAGGTACAGGCTATACACGAGTCTCTTGATCAGCTTTGTCTAAACCAAGCACAGAGGTCATGTGTAGAGGATAGAGAGCTACAGGATGATATTTCAGGGGGAGAAGTGGGGGAACAGGTGAACAGCAGTACCGCCGATGAAGGTGAACAATTTTTTCTTAAAGCCACGGGGGTGTTCACGAGAGGGAGGAGAGCGCAGACAGCCCCTACAAATTGTTATGACTTAAGGTCAAGGCGACCCTCATATAGCAGGTCAGGATCCCCAGCCATGCAGGCTCAATTATTGGACGGAGGCCAGGGAAGGAGAGTGTATCAACCCTTTTCCTTTGTGGACATGAATTGTATGTTGGATAAAATGCCCCCACCTACCGAGGAAGGTGGGTCATGGATGAATAAATTTTGCCAACTAACCATGGGACATACACTGGCGATGAGAGACTGGAGGGATATGTTAAGCAGACAGGTTGGTGAGTTTGAGGTGGCACAAGTTGAAAACATGAGTAGAACACTCAATTATGGCCAGGAAGAACTTTTTCTTAGACATGCCACAGAGATAGGAGATGCCATGAAGGCAAAATATCCTGTGCCACAGAGGGCAGTACACTCTCTAGTGTTAAAACTTAAAGAGGATGAAGATGTTCCCTCTTTCCTGATTAGAAGCAAGTCTCAGTGGTCTGACACTACAGGCACACACCCAGGATCTTATCCTTTGCAGCAGTCTATGTTTAGGAAGGCCGTTATGGAAGGAATGGCAAAGTCAGTCAAAACAGCTATGGAAAATAACCCTGACATTCCAGGGTGTGATTGTGAGAAGTGGGAGAAGCACCTTGCTCACCACGTTAAAAATTTTAAGCTTAAGGCTGATGCTGAAAATGCTGAAACCCAAACTGCTCAGTCTCAATTGTTGAAACTACAACTAGATGCTGCACGCAAACAGCATAACACTGATAAGAAACAGAGGCAGATGGTGCAGCAGCAGCCCGCAGCCAATGACACACCAGATTTATATCCGGTCCCTGATTGGGCTCCTCAGCCAACACCTCATCAGCATCAAATGGTAGGCATGAGTGGGGGAGCTATGGGTGGACGTGGGCGCATGAGCAGGTACAGGGGTAGCTATCCTGGGCAGTCACGTGGTCGTGGATTCCGTGGACAGTATCAGAGAGACAGATGCCATATCTGTCACCAGAGAGGACACTGGGCTAGAGACTGCCAACAACAGCAGATGAGAGGGCCTATGCAAACCCCAACACAAGGGTCAGGGCCTTTTATGGCACCAAACGGAGGGACTGCACCCGGGGGACAATTTCCCGTGATGTATCATCCTCATCAACACTGACGGGGCCCGAGAACACCTGATCATGTAGGTTTGGCAGATCCCTACATGACTGCAACTGTAGATAATGAAGAAATGCCTTTTTTAGTGGACACTGGTACTAGATATTCCACTATCACCTCTGAAATGCCTTCCACCGCTCTCTCCAAAGACTCAGTGCATGTTGTTGGTTTCTCGGGGAAAAACGCTCTGCCCCTCACCAGACCGCTATCAGTCAGTGTAGCTGGTCAGAAGTTTCGTCATCAGTTTGTGAACTCTGAAGCTTGTCCAGTTAATCTAATGGGTAGGGACCTACTCATTAAGTGTGGAGCCTTGGTGCTATGCAGCCCGGATGGGCTGATTGTCATGTTCACCAATGGTTTCACTACGAACTGTTCCATCCCCTCTCTGTCTGCCTCCTCACATATGATGCTTGCTGCTGACAACACTCCGCCTGCCACTCTATGGGCTGACATCTATTGGGGGCTTATTGCAGCTGAAGGTCCTCATGCAGGCGGTATAACATCATTATTCACTCAGTGGTGCCCTTGGTTACAGGCTCTGCATCCCTATGCTCCTCCCTGCGACCCCTATCATGTTACATTGTTTTATGACAGGGACAATACAGAAGTTTATCAGCAGGCTTTTTATGCTGAACTTGAAGGCGAAAGTTGGCAGATCGCGCCTCTAGATTCTATTTTGATAGGGCCAGACGGTGTTGCTGCTGCTGTACAACTGTCTCCTGAGCAAATGGCATGGTATGAAATGGGCTCTGAAGCCATACCACATATCACTCTCATGGTCCATACTGAACACCAGGCTAAAGATTTAGGTCCCATGTGCAAAAGACTCTTAACAGTCACGGACTGGGTGCCCACCCAGATTCCTAGTCTGTTTTATTCTTGTAGTGAAAAATCATACAAAATAATGCACGCCACCAGAGATGTTGCTCTGTTAGAACACAGACAGATTGAGCGTTTTCACGGCAGAGAGAAAACTGATCATGAGCAGCCGGAGGCTATGCTCTCTCAATTACCAGCATCACTTTGGTCACAGGGAGCTACAGATGTAGGTTTTTGTTCAACCATTGAGCCAGTCACGTTCACACACAGCGCTTTAGAGCCAATCTGGCAACCACAGTATCCACATAAACCTGAGGCTGAGAGTGGCATACAGGACACTATTGATGGTTTGTTGCAGACAGGAGTGTTGGATGCTTCCTCCTCTGACTGGAACACACCTATTCTTCCTGTAGAAAAGAGAGGGACAGGTCAGTACCGCATGGCACATGACTTGAGGCGCATTAACACTGTCACAACCACTCCCACGGTTCCAGTTCCAAATCCATATACAGCTACGTATGTGTTCATTAACTCCTCAACATCAGTGGTTTTCATGTATTGACCTAGCTAACGCCTTTTTCTGTTTGCCACTTGCTGATGAACTACGAGACATTTTTTCTTTCACTTATAGGAGAAGAAAGCTCAGATATACCAGATTGCCGCAAGGCTTCGTTTTGTCTCCTGGCATTTTCAATCATGTTCTCAGACAACTGTTAGAGGGCTTACAGCTCCCCCAAGGTGTACTTCTCATTCAGTATGTTGATGATCTTTTGCTGGCTGCGCCCACCCCCACTTCCTGTTTGGAGGCGACACGTGACCTTCTCTTCCAGCTGCATAGGGTAGGATTCAAAGTCTCTAAGAAGAAACTACAATGTTGCAGACAGTCAGTCACATTTCTAGGGAGAATAGTTTCAGCCACAGGCACATCCATCTCAGGTTCACATCGTTCCTCCGTTTTGCAACACTCTAGGCCATGTACTGTGAAAGACATGTTATCATTCCTAGGTCTGGCAGGGTTTAGCAGACATTTTGTCCCTCAATTCTGTGAGCTCACCTCCCCTTTGCATGCTCTCGTTAATCAGCATGGTATGCGGAATCTCAAGGCCACTCTGACCTGGTCTACGGAAGCTGAAGCGGCTTTCATTCGTTTGAAACAGACACTGGCACAGGCAGCTGATCTTGCAGTTCCGGATTACAAAGAACCCTTTTTCCTTGATGTTTCTGTAAAAGATAAAACTGCAGATGGTGTGCTTTTCCAGAAAAAAGGGGGAGGTAGACAGGTGTTGACATATGCTAGTGTAACACTGGATCCCACAGAAGCCAGACATCCTCCATGCACGAGACATGGAGCAGGAGTAGCTAAGCTCATACAGAAAACAGCACATATAGTGATGGGACATGCATTGACAGTATTAACAACACACAGTATTGTGGCATATGTAAACTCAGCATCATTCACCATGACATCACTGAGGCAGAATAAGCTAGAGAAGTTGCTAGGAGCAGCACACATCACTTACACCCATGAAGGAATCAATATGGCAGATAACATAGGAGAAGGGACACCACATTGTTGTGAGGAGAAAGTAGAAAGAGATGACAAAGTAAGGCCAGATTTAACATGCAAACCACTACAGGAAGCACAGGAAGAGCTATTCACTGATGGATGCTGTTTCAGACATCCAGAGAAAGGACTACAGGCAGCCTATGCGGTAGTTAGACAGACATTAGATAACAACATGAGAACAGTGACAGCTCAGAAAATGGAAAGGAAAGTTTCAGCTCAGTTAGCTGAATTGAAAGCAGTCATAGCAGCTCTAGAGGAGTCAGCAGGCAATGTAGTTAACATCTACACTGACTCAGCTTATGTGGCAGGTGTGGTGCATGTGGAGTTGGGACAATGGAAAAGAGCCGGCTTTATAACAACAGCAGGAACACCTATTAAGCATGAGAAAAAAATGCAACAATTAGCCGAAGCATTAATGAAACCAGCAAAAGTGGCAGTGATAAAATGCAAGGGACATGATAAAGCAGACACATTCATGGCTAAGGGGAACAATGAGGTGGACAGAGTAGCCAAACAGCAGACAGCAGGTTATCTACCACAGTACATGATGATGCAGGCAGAGGTGACAGTGCAGGATATCCTTCCGAAGTGCGATGTAAATATGTTAATAAAGGAACAAGAAAAGGCATCTCCATATGACATATCAGTATGGAGAGAGAGAGGTGCAACCAGACAGGGGGAGATATGGAGAGCTGCAGATGGCAGACCAGTTCTCCCACCCGGTATGGTCAGTGCAGTATTAGGGGAAGCACATGGTCTCACACACTTTGGAAAGAAACAAATGGAGAAAAATCTCACACACTGGTGGCATCCTTACCTTCCATCTATGATAGAAAATCATGTGAAAGAATGTTATGTATGCAATGTATATAATGTAAAAAGCACAGTGAAACCACATGAGGGAAAGTTCCCTCTGCCTAAACTACCAGGTCAGGAAATAGTGATTGATTACACTGACATGATAGGCAGAGTGAGAGGGTACAGATTTCTTTTGGTAGCAGTGGATGCATACACTGGCTGGCCTGAAGCAGTACCTACAAAAAATGAAGACGCTAAATCAGTAGTTAAGTTTTTGATTAACCACTACATACCCTGTCATGGGTTTCCACAGAAAATCAGATCAGATAATGGCACACACTTCAAAAACAAAGACCTCCAAGAGGTCGAGAGGGCTCTAGGCCTTAAACATGCATTTGGGACAGTATACCATCCTCAGTCACAAGGAAAGGTAGAAAGAATGAACAGAAATTTGAAAAATAAACTGGCGAAAGTGTGTGCACAGACTAAATTGTCCTGGGTGGATGTTCTTCCAGTTGTATTAATGAGCATCAGAAGTGGGGTAAACAGAATTACAGGTTTCACTCCTTTTGAGCTCATGAGAGGGCAACAATTCCCAGGACCAGGAGCAGGAGGAATACAGACTGATGTAAAAGATGTGTTGGGTTACAAACCCTACTTTGAACAACCAATGGCTCTCATTTCAGCTTTTTCCACTCAGGTTCAGGACAAAGGAGACGTCACCACCAAGGGCACGCCCCACACGGTGTTGCTAAAAGTCTTCAAAAGAAAGTGGTCTGAACTAAGGTGGAACGGACCATATGAGGTGGTTGAGCGCACCTCATGTGCAGTAAGGCTGAAAGGTAAAGGTGATACATGGTATCATTGGAGCAGGTGCACTCCAGTTGAAGCACCTTCACGCTCATTGCAGGAGGTCCGAGAGGCGTTATCGGACATGGTCCCTGAACAGAACATTGATGTCTAAGAATAAAAAGAAGACAATATTTGAGGAAAACTATGGACTAAAACATGAACACTTTGCAACACAAGTAACAAAATTTAGATCCCTCAAGCCTAACTATCCACTAGAGTCTCGAAGACCTGAATTACAGTGGATATCCAGGTGGTTTACACCAACCTATCCCTCAGTATTAGCGCCAACAGCGGTGATACATATAGACACAATAAGTCAGAGTATTTAGGGTTTGACTGGGATTAAATTCCGCCATTTGAGATTAAATCTGTTGTTGATATTGTGCAAGTTTTCCAGGCAGACCAGCCCATAAAAAAACAAAGAGGTGTACATTTTTATATCGAAGTGTGGCTTAGTGCTTTGCTTATATATTCAGGTGAACCAGCATATGATAAGTTGACTGTGATTGTGTCCCCAGTGAAACAGGACAGCGGGTCTTAAGCGCTCTCTAAGTGAAGGTTTTGCTTAGATACAAGGCATAAATAAGTCCTGGGCAGAAGGTTTTTTATTATAGCTGCAAATTTTTACATGTATTTTTACTAAGCATTAAGTATCTATTTCTTGAAGTTTTAACAAGTGTGAAGTGTAAGTTTGCAATCATGAAATTTGTGCCTGCCTCAGCACCTACAGCGGGAGGCTGGAGGATGCTGGGGGTAATGTGTTTAATATCTCTCATGATTGTTTTACCAGTTTTAATTTGGGAAACGCTGCAGCGGTCAAGAGGAGACCATGGAGACCAGAGACAGGTGAAACTGACACCACTCAATCGCACCAGAAGACAGGTGCAGCACACTTCATCTTCTGACAGTGCCCTATGTAGGTATGGAGGTATTGAGCTAAATTACACCAAAGGTCAAAAAACAGCATGGGTATTTGATCTCTGCACAGTCATAAAGTGTGGGTCAAGAGAGCAGGACTGGAAGAGGTATGACGTATATCTATGTGTGACCGGTTATCAGCCTAAGAAGGGACCTTTGTGTGGGGCCTGGTCACAGGTGTGGTGGAACTCTCGTCCAGGCAGATGGACCCACACGCCAGATAGGACGTCGAGGTGGTATGAAGACCATAGGGCCCTTAAAACAAAAATAGATATAACCAGAACATCCCATGGCGTAGGAGATGGTGTGAACCCCATAATGTTGACTGCAGACGCAATCAGCAGAAATAAGGCCTCCAAGGAAAATCCAGCAGAATATTTTGTCTTAGGTGTTGAACAGCCAGGGACAGACACCATGGGTTTAATTAAAGTTAATTTTCTGGACACAATTCCTAATGTTGCCACTACAACGGCCCCATCCAAAACTGAAGAGCAGACAGAAGTGGTGAGTACTGAAGTGTTTAAATAGATTTAGGCAAACTAACAGGTAAGGACATGATTAAATTGTCAACAGGATACATGGAGAAGAACATGTGGTTGGACTGGGTGACGTCCACAGCAGGTGAGAAAGGTTTGTCTGATTGTTTAGTTTGTGCCTCAGCAAGACCAACACTGATTCTCACACCAGCCCCTCTATAGCCTAGAACTGACCCCCAAGGGTTCAGATGTATGCTTGCAATGCACACGACACCCACTCCCTCTAACTGTTCAACGCTTGTGAGTCTGTTCCCAGTAGTCAAGAACACCACTGTTCCTCCTGTCTTCACGCCTAGGGAAGGTAATTACACCTGCCTGAACAGGAAGAAGACGGGCTACATCAATGCTCCGGTTATGATGGGTAAGGTGTCCAGCGACTGGTGTAGTTTAATGGTAGATGTCACAGGCTGGGCCAACATGAGTACTCTTGTGTGGGCCAGGGCTGATTTATTTTTGGTGTTGGGGAGGAACAACATTGTAAAAATTTTTGCCACGTCAGTGGATAGGAACATGCACCATGACACGTTTGGCTGTACCTTTTAACATGGTAGGACGAAAACTGAAAGCACAGATGACAGCTCGTATTAAGCGTAACACAGCTGATTTTGACTGGATGTCATCCTCCCCCACATACATTGATGCTATAGGAGTTCCTAGAGGTGTCCCTAATGAGTTCAAATTAGCCAATCAGATAGCAGAAGATTTAAGCGCTGAGAGCACTTTAACAGCGCTATTGAACAGTATTGCATTCTCAGGTGTAACTGATAACTTTATGACATGTAAGCATGAAATCCATCATATTCTTCATGTATGCTACTCAAATAGACAGGAAAACATATCCTGAAGTGTTCTGTACAGAAATAACATCGAGTGAGAAAAACTAAGTTTGCAGACACAGAGACAGCTTCTATCGAGGAAAGCAGAAGATTTAAGCGCTGAGAGCACTTTAACAGCGCTATTGAACAGTATTGCATGCTCAGGTGTAACTGATAACTTTAGGACATGTAAGCATTGTTGGGACTCAATCATTCAAGAGACCAAATGTTTCTTTGCTCCACTGGACAAAGGAACTCACACTCCACAGTTCCTCACCGTTCACACCTGGGGACGACCCTTCCCCCCACGGACCTTACTGGCCAGCCAGTGTGGGTCAGCGTGTGACTTGTGACCCCTAAGGGTGTCACCAAACAAAACCAGATCTCTGGCCCTCTTCTCGCTCTCTTCTCCTTTGGCTTGCTCTGGAGAGCAGCTCCAGCTCTCTCCTTTCAGTTCTTCAAAGGGCAACAAGGCCCCAGCCCAGGTCAGCCCTGCTACCTGAGAAACCAGCTCTCTCGCCGGCCCGCTACCAGCAGCCTGCAAACACTCTTCTCCTCAATAGCAGCGACCTGCTTCGGATTAACTGTGAGTGAACCAAGTTCTCTTCAGAATCAGCAGCTACGACACAAGGCCAGCTGGTTTTCCAAGCAACAGGAGTTGTAGCAGAGTTAGCATGGAACAGCTAACTCTGTGAGGAGAACAAAGGAGATAACTGCAAAGTAACACAGCCAGACAGGACTTTACTCCACTAGGAAATCTCCTAACTCACTGGACTTTACACCAACACTGGAAAGGACCTCTTTGCTGGTTTCCAGGACTGGGTAACGTTAACTGACTGGGCCTAACCTTTCCCAGCACAGCATAGCACCGCACAGCATAACTAAGCAGCAGAAGTCTTAACTTTGTTAATGTACTTGTTGATTGATGTCTTGTTGTTGTAATGTTTGCTTAGGTTGTGGTCAGTCATACAGTTAATCAGGTACACGTATGTTCACACACATAGTAGTACGTCTCAGTTCTAGAACCTGCATGAAGCTAACCTCCTCCCTCTAACCTGGTACCTTTAGATTACATGAGCTAGGCTAACAAAGAAACTCACACCTTCCCTCTCACACACCCCAGGTGGTCTCAGCGGCCATTTTGAGTAGTTTCTTTGTTTACCGCCATCTTGTGTAGTCTTCTTTGTTCAGATCATGTGGTCACAGTGACCACTTTGAATCTGCCATCTTGCCTTTGTTTGTGTCCTCACAAACACGCACACAAACACACACACAAACACACACCTGTATATACTAGATTTTTACTCTGCTCCATGGTAAATAAATGCCTTTAAGTATAACTACTGGTGTGTTTAATGTTGCACAAGCGTGGATATTGCCAACCTCTACTTTGTAGAATTCCAATCCTTCAACTTTAACTTACTGTTGATTTGGTAGTTTGGTTATAGTTAGTAAGCTAATTGTTAATCAGAGTTCCAGATTAATGGTAATAATTTGAGACTAAAACCATATTGGCTATTTTGCCTATTTGACTATTAGTTAGGCTGGTGCCCGTGAACTTTAATTATTGAACAGTATTGCATGATCAGGTGTAACTGATAACTTTCGGACATGTAAGCATGATGTCCATCATATTCTTCATGAATGCTGCTCAAATAGACAGGAAAACTTATCCTGAAGTGTTCTGTGTTGAAATCACACTTAATGTGAAAGATGACAATTTGCAGACATAGAGACAGCTTCTAACAGAGAAAAGCAGCAGATTTAGCGCTGAGAGCACGTTAATACAGCTAATGAATAGTATTGCATGCTCAGGTGTAATTGATAACTTTAGGACATGTAAGCATGATGTCCATCATATTCTTCATGAATGCTGCTCAAATAGACAGGAAAACTTATCCTGAAGTGTTCTGTGTTGAAATCACACTTAATGTGAAAGCTGACAATTTGCAGACATAGAGACAGCTTCTATCGAGGAAAGCAGCAAATTTAAGCGCTGAGAGCAATTTAAGAGCGTTATTGAACAGTATTGCATGCTCAGTTGTAACTGATAACTTTAGGACATGTAAGCATGAAGTCCATCATATTCTCATGAATGCTGCTCAAATAGACAGGAAAACTTATCCTCAAGTGTTCTGTACAAAAATAACATCGAGTGAGAGAAACTAATTTTGCAGACACAGAGACAGCTTCTATCGAGAAAAGCAGCAGATTTAAGCGCTGAGAGCACTTTAACAGCGTTATTGAACAGTATTGCATGCTCAGGTGTAACTGATAACTTTAGGACATGTAAGCATGATGTCCATGATATTCTTCATGAATGCTGCTCAAATAGACAGGAAAATGTATCCTCAAGTGTTCTGTGTTGAAATCACACTTAATGTGAAAGCTGACAGTTTGCAGGCACAGAGACAGCCTCTATCGAGAAAAGCAGTAGATTAAGCGCTGAGAGCACTTTAACAGCGTTTATTGAACAGTATTGTATGCTCAGGTGTAACTGATGACTTGAGGACATGTAAGCATGAATACATCATATTCTTCATGGATGGCACTCAAATGGAAAACTTATCCTCAAGTGTTCTGTGATGAGATCACACTTTAATATGAAAGCAGTCAGTTTGCAGTGACAGAGAGAGCTTCTAAGGAGAAAAGCAGCAGATTTTAA
The DNA here is from genome assembly GCF_002260705.1 of Seriola dumerili. Taxonomy (NCBI): domain Eukaryota; kingdom Metazoa; phylum Chordata; class Actinopteri; order Carangiformes; family Carangidae; genus Seriola; species Seriola dumerili. The sequence goes on along the minus strand of NW_019174280.1, from coordinate 1,380 downwards.
GCGCTGAGAATGATTTAAGAGCGTTATTGAAAATAACTGTATGCTCAGGTGTAACTAATGACGTTAGGACATGTAAGGATTAAATACATCATATTCTTCATGGAGTGGCTCAAATAGACAGTTAAACTTATCCTCAAGTGTTCTGTGATGAAATCACACCTAAAGTGAAAGCAGTCAGTTTGCAGACACAGAGACAGCTTCTATCGAGGAAAGCAGCAGATTTAAGCGCTGAGAGCACTCTAAGAGCGTTTTTGAACAGTATTGCATGCTCAAGTGTTAATTGATAACTTTAGGACAGTTAAGCATGAATACATCATATTCTTCATGGATGGTACTCAAATTGACAGTTAACTTATCTTAAGTGGTTCTGTACAGAAAAAACATGTGGTGAGAAAAACTAGGTTTACAGGCAGAGAGACGGCTTCTGTCGGGGAAAGCACCAGATTTAAGCGCTGAGAATGATTAACTTATCGTTATTAAACATACTGCATGCTCAGGTGTAACTGAATAACTTTGGGACATGTAAGCATGATGTCCATCATATTCTTCATGATGCTGCTCAATAGACATGAAAACTTATCCTCCAGTGTTCTGTGTTGAACTCACACTTAATGTGAAAGCTGACAGTTTGCAGAACACAGAGAGACAGCTTTCTATCGAGGAAAGCAGCAGATTTAAGCGCTGAGAGCACTTTAAGAGCGTTATGGAACAGTACTTGCATGCTCAGGTGTCACTGATAACTTTGAGACATGTAAGCATGGATGTCCATCATATTCTTCATGAATGCTGCTCAATAGACACGAAAATGTATCCTCAAGTGTTCTGGTTGAACATCACATTAATGTGAAAGCTGACAGTTTGCAGACAGCAGAGACAGCTTCTATCGAGGAAAGCAGCAGATTTAAGCGGCTGAGAGCACTTGAAGAGCGTTATGGAACAGTATTGCATGCTCAGGTGTAACTAATAACTTTAGGACATAGTAAGCATGATGTCCTATATTCTTCATGGATGGCACTCAAATGGAAACTTATCCTCAAGTGTTCTGTGATGAGATCACACATTAATATGAAAGCAGTCAGTTTGCAGTGACAGAGAGAGCTTCTAAGGAGAAAAGACATACTCATCTCATGT
>NW_019174280.1:0-224 GCF_002260705.1 Seriola dumerili | reverse complement strand
ACTTTAGGACATGTAAGCATGATGTCCATCATATTCTTCATGAATGCTGCTCAAATAGACAGGAAAACTTATCCTGAAGTGTTCTGTGTTGAAATCACACTTAATGTGAAAGCTGACAATTTGCAGACATAGAGACAGCTTCTATCGAGGAAAGCAGCAAATTTAAGCGCTGAGAGCAATTTAAGAGCGTTATTGAACAGTATTGCATGCTCAGTTGTAACTGA
>NW_019174279.1:2301288-2310480 GCF_002260705.1 Seriola dumerili | reverse complement strand
CAGAGTGTTAAGACCGGCCTACTGTGAGTTGCGCTGTAGGTGGAGACCCTTGACTGGAATCCAGGTGGCTGTGGTTGCCGTGGTAACCCTGGAGACGTGGGATCTAGGTGGGTTCTCCTGGAGGCCGTGTCCCGTTATCACGATGACGAATTCTGCCGGTGTCTCAGCGATTCAGCTCTGGCGGAGTTTGCCAGGAGACTTTCTGTCTCGAGCGCTCTTCATTTCTGCTCGGCTTCTCTGCAGGCCGTCGTGCAGAGGTGTCTCTGCTGGTGTCTCTTGCGGGTGGATGCGAAATAAACTCTAATGCTCTTCACTTTGGCTGGATAACTTTAGAGGAGGCCGGTGTTGACCAGATGACTCTAAGTGGTCAAAAATCTTCAAAAGGAAAACTTGATGATTAAAAGTTACAAAATTACTCTGAGGCACTTCTGTTGCTTTGGTTCAGTTGGTCTTGACTTGGCTTATAAAAATAAAAGATTGCGCATGTAGACAAAAATCATGTTACTTGGAGCTTGTGGCAAAGAAAAATAAAGGACGCAATAAGTGCAAAAATGACTAGGAGCCATGAGTTTGTGGCTAGCAGCTTAGAGCTAAGAGCTTACATGGCTACAGAGCCGGGCTTTGAGCCGGGACTCTGAGCTTTGAGCAAAGTTCTCCAGTTAAATTTAACACTGTGTCCGAGTGTATTTGTGCCTTATCAGAATTAGTGTTAAATTAACTCTTTCCATAGTGTTAAAATTTCAGAGTAAAATTAACTCAAAATTGAGTAAAAAATTAACACTGGCTTAGAGCTAAAATTAACAGAAAATTAACACTGGCTAACACTGTACAGTGTTAATAAAAGTTAACACTACAGGTTAAATAACTCTGGAGAGAGTAAATATGATTCTCAGCAGTGTTGATAACTTACTCTACTGTGGTGTCAATTCAACTCTGATTCTAATGCTTTATAACACTGCATTGAGTTATTGAAGGTTTACACTGGAGGCTCATGTAAATCTAATTTAAAAAAAGTGAATAGTTGTGCAATGGGTGTGCCCAAAAACATAATGCACCTTAAACAGTTCGTCAAAGGCACCAAGTGAGGAGGCCGACCTGCAAGCGATGGCATTTTTGTCAAGTATTATGAAGAACTGGTGGACTGCTTTCTTCCTTTGTCCTACAGCCAGGAGGTAGGGTTGTGTGCTTGTCATAACGGAATAAAAATGTTCTTGGATGTTGGTTCCTGTCTGAGAAAACAAAACACAAACACATGGCGAGACTATTACAATTACATGGTTGTAATATTACACACAAAAAAAATGTATGTGATCATGACCTGCAAAACTGAGGCTCCCTCAGTGAAATATCCTTGAATAAAACGTTACATAAAATTAGGAACAAATACTAACCTTCTTGAAGACCACAAGATGCTTCTCTGCTTGGGAAGCAGACACCTTTCCTGGTCTCTTACGACCCTGGGCAGAGGAGGGAATCAGGTGTAACAGCAGCAAAATCGATGAGAGGTCACTGTCCCAACCTGTAACAACAAAAATGTGATGTTAAGTGGACCATCAGCAAAATTCAGTGATTCTGCATTTTCAATATCAATTTTTTTTTTTTTTTCCCACAAAATACCAAAAAGACAGCAGTTCTATATGATCATAAGCTCTCCATTTTCACTAACTATTTTTCATTTAATATTTAAACTACTGCTAACACATCACCAGACACTGTTTTCTAAAACATTTCACATTTGGTGCTATTGCGCCACCGGGCGAGAGTGGGCGAGAGTAGCTGCCCTGCTCTGCTCAAGCGCAGCACTACAATAAAGACACAGTTCTATGAACAGCAGGCTAATGTGTCTGTGAACCAGCAGGCATAGTAAATGTGTTTCTCATTTTGTTATCGTCCCATGTCGTATGCAAATGCGTTAAAAATGATTTGATTGCATTGTAAGATAATTTTGAGATGTGTATATGTGTGGGCGGCTGTGGCGGTCGTCCAACAATTGGAAGATTGGCAGTTCGATTCCCAGCTCCTCCAGTCCACACGTCCACGTGTCCTTGGGCAAGATACTTAACCCCAAATGGTTCCCGTTGCTGCGCCAATGGTGTGTGAATGAGAATGAATGGTTAGTTTCCCCCAGATGAGCAGGTTGGCACCCTGCGTGGTAGCGCAGGGTGAATGAGAATGGGTGAATGAGATATGTAGTGTAAAGCGCTTTGAGTGGTCGTAAAGACTAGAAAGGCCATTTACCATATAGCAGAGTTTTGTGATTGTTTATCTCGGCAAGCTGTCGCTATTTAGTTATGTTATTCTCTGCCTTAAAAGGCGCCAATACCTGTATGTTCATAGGACGTTGTTACGCTGGTAACTACTGCTACCTGGCATAATGACCCTGGCATGAGTGTACTGCACAGTAAGAACTTAACACTAACACGGGTTATAGTGAAGCACACATATCAAGTATTGTCAAAACACTGTCAAAATAATGAAAAATAATTACCAAGCCATTAACGTCTTTGAAACATGGAAAGACAGACAGTACGTTGCTTGACTGCTGTGGGTCAAGGACCATGTTGCGGCGGAAGTCAAATGTCAGCTTCATCTTCTTCTTGATTGTGTCCTTATCAGCTGAATGTTTAATCAGTGTGATGGCTTCCTTATACTCATCTTCACTCAGGACAGTCTCTGGAACAAACTGGGGCTCTCGTCTGGCAGCTGGTCCTCCAAGCCCATCTTCATGAGATGCTCCTTCAGATGATGCTACACAATATGGGAAAATACCATATTTTGACAACCATATAAACGTAGAGGCAAAAAAAAAAATGTTTCAGATCTTCTTCCAGTATATCACCAGTATATGATGATCGTCTGTCTCTAGCAGTGGATCGTTAAATAGTTTTAATCCTTCAGGCCAAGTGCTACTCTCGCCATCACAATAATGCTCCTTGGAGGGTGAAAGGAAAACAAAACAGACACTCCATTAATGAGATTTTTTTTTAAGTTAAGGTGCTTCCAAGTGATTTTGAACACAACAAAAAAAATAGTGAATCCACCACTCCTCCCTCTCTATTCCCTCGTCCTTCCTGTAGCCCCACTCCCTAACACATTTTTGAAAAAGACAGGGATGAAAAAAACACCATCTCAGCCATAGTTCCACAATTGCAACTTGAAAAGACTCGATGTATGCAGAGCAATTATATCACTTTTTTTTTTTTAATCTATCAAAAAGTAGTAAAAAAAAAAGTAGTAAAAATATGCTCTGGTAGAAATCAAAATGTTTCAATGTAGCATTTAACATTATCACAGCCATTATAGTGTGTGACTTACATAACCGGTCCTGGAGAATGGATCACTGAGGTATGGGAATAAGCTCACAATTCCTCTGGCATACGTTTTTTTTACCTGTCTGGGCGGTGATGTACTGCAAGATTAAACAAAGATTTTAATTTAATCTAAAAGCTACATTAGCTAACTAACAACTATTTACAAATTACCCATTCTTCTCCGTTCATGTCCAGCTGCCAGTATTTTCACCATTTCTTCTGGTTTCATCTGTCAGGACTTGCTTCGATTATATTCATTTATTATGCGTTCCCCACCAGTTCTTGCAGAATGGATTCCACCAACTTCAAACAAGAGCAAAACAAATCAGCATGTTGAGAATACATCTCTTTAATAGTAGGGATTTAAAAAAGATCTTAAAACAAATGGTCATTAAAATAACACGATATTTCTTTTTTATGGCCTTGGGACCTAAAAATAATTCTCTGTTCTGCTCTGGTGTTTGTGTGTGTTTAATTCTTACGTGCTTGGCTTCTGTGTCCAGCCCTGCCGTTTAACGCGGAAGACTCTCTGAAAGAGATACTGTATCTTTGAGAATCAGACAAATCAAGGGTTGGTGGTTCAGACTGCTCAGGAGATTGGTACCATGGAGACAGTTCTGACCATGATAGGAGAAGCAGATGGAAGGAAAATATTAACCACAAGGAACTAGCATGTCCGTTAAATACTGTAATATAAATTACAAATGTAACTGAGACAAACCTAGTGTCATATTTGATGGTTAGCACTCCAGCTGAGGGATCCTTAATTACATCCTCAAATACTTCGTCATCCAACTCAGTCCCTGAACTGTCAACAACCTTTACACCCTCTGTCACAGCTGGCACACCAAACTTTGCAATGCTACAGGAGAAGACAAATGCTTGTAACCAGACTTATGAATTCATGTTGGTCTAATACTCACACATATCCAATGAATCTGGAACATCACTTTTGAACACAGCATCAATAATTTAATGGTGACATAAAACTTATATTATTACTACTTTTTAAGCAAAAGAGCATGCATTCAAACTTATAGTGTGATTAGAGATGGTAACATTTTTTTACTCAAAAAAGTTACTATTACAGTTACTTTAACACCTTAAAGCTTCCGGTGCAAAGCTTGATTCCAATATCAATTTCTTACCTGCAGTCAAAAACTCTTTTCAGATCCAGCTGTTATTCTAACAAATTTTTGGACATCACCAAGTCTGGCCTTAATCAAACATGGTTCCTGCAGCACATAATTCCTCAGAATCTTATATGCTTATTAAGATAACAAAAACACAAATATAACAGTAAGTGCATGGTTTTCAACAGAGCAGCCAACGGGACCAACTTTTATGTTCAATTTGAAAATAAGATAATGTGTTGTTTGTTTCAGGCCACCAAACAGCAGACAAATGATCAGCTATTTGCAGAAATGACAAGCAGGGATCAGTTATACTTATGCTTAATCACATCAGCTTATGAACTAATCAAATCATATCACAAAAGCTTGGCCTGACAAGTATCTCTTTTTACCATGTGACTTCACGTTAACGCAAATGAGAAAACAAAGTTTGAGACAACAGCTGTTATGGCTGAAGGTACATCACGCACTGCGACAGTAAGCATGATTTCACACGGACTACTACTTTTTTTTTTACTTCAAAATAAAACACATGAGTCTGTGCTGTTAACTTTACCGTAGGCTAGACGAAAAATCACTCCAAAAAACAAATATGATCCCACTTTACATTTTGCTGAAACAACGTTATGAGCCGTCTAAACCAGGGATGCCAGGGTGAAATTGGTCAGGGGGCCAGATTTTTTTCAAGTGAGACCTCAGTGGGCCGAATTACACTTTTGAACTGAAAAGACCAAACACTGACTCAACATCACTGTTTGAAATTATTCATTAAGGCCTACACATCAAAAAGAAATTGCATTGGCACCACAATAGCCTCACAATGAGGCCTACAATTACATAGAAGCCTAAAGCAAGTTACAGTACCCTCTGAAAATGTAATATTGTCCTATCCATCCATCCAAAATTGCTCAAAAATGACGTTTGAATATTCCCTCTAAAAAACACATATATTCAAACTATTTGAATATCTATTTGCGCATTATTCAATGACGCGCATCACATCAATACCAGGACAAACTAATACAACGAGACGTAACTACTGTATAGGTAGGCTAGTTTATTTAAGTTTAAACATATTTGACAACATATTACCTACATAAAAATAACATGAACTAATGGCCAAGACTGCAGAGCTCACTCTAGCTCTCACACTTGCTCACTCGCACTCTCTCTCTCTCTGTCTCGCCCGCCCCCTCACGCTCTCTGTGCATACTAGTCTAAATGAACAACAATAAACAATTGCTGAGTGCTGATCAAGTTTTGTGCAAGCAATTTAAGCTTAGGGATGGGCAATGTCTCCTTCACTGGTAGGCTATATCGTCCGCGCGCGAGGGAAGGAGGGGGGCTCACTGCGCTGTTTGTCTCCCGCTCCGTGCTCAAAGTCACACCAGGCAGTCTATGCAACTGACGGGTTCCACGAAAATTAAAATAAAAAATAAAACATTAGATTTAAATAAAAATAAAACTCTCCCATATCAACCCATGGGCCGGATGTGATGTTCAATCGGGCCGGGTCCGGCCCGCGGGCCGTAACCATGGCATCCCTGGTCTAAACTGATGTACGTCACGGAGCAGACGAAGCTGGAGGGGAGGCATGCGGTCAATTTCTCAAACATGTGCAAACTGCTTCCCAAAACCGAATACAGCTTTATGTTACATCACATCATTTACCGTAAAATATAATGACTGAAGTTAATATGATAATGCCTCAGCCGCAGAGTAATTTCAATCACCGTGAGACTAATATCAAACTAGCTAGTTTAGCCAACTCCCCTCACCAACACAGGCAAATGCTGATATAATATGAAATAATTAACTTAGGTGGTGGATTTGTTTGGTCACCAGTAAAAAATAAATAAATAAATTTAAAAAAGGCGCACACTTGATGGTTAAGGTTACTGTTGATTTGAACAGCCATTCAGCTAATGTGGGGGTTATTTTTTGTCAACTCACGGCAATTTTCAACAGAATTTAATTAATTTAACAACAAAACAGAGAGGCCAGGATTCACACCTTGATGATAATCAGTCCTTTTGATGTTATTTGTCCTATATAACAATCAAATATCATTAGACAGAGTCTTATTGTTAGATTTTGCCTATGTTCTCCAGTTGCCTGGTGTCCATTAGTTGGTCCTCAGGAGCTGACCCTTTGACCTTTGGTCTGGTTCTGTGTCTCTGGCATGCTAAAAGCATGGACTGTTTGTAAGATAAGGGTCCTTTGTCTCTGGTTCCTATCAATTTGATAGTTTGATGGTGGGAAGAGTCACAAAATGTCAACTGTGGGTCCGTAACTCTGCATGTCCTTATACTGAACTTCCTTTATGGCTTGTGACTGAAGCCAGGCCAGGTATGTACGCTACAATGGTATTTTACTTGTACATAAGTTTGGCTCTTGCTGCTGATTGTGTAATAAGAGGTAGAATCAACCAGCTTTTCAGCATCCACTAAATCAGTGGCCTAAATCAGTGGCTTGTGCAACACCGTGAAGAGGGCGGAAAAAATAACGTGAAATGACGATAACAAGAATTTCATGATGTGGTTCACCACATTACCTAGTTTTATAGGGGTGGTCTGTGAGTCAAGTTTTTTTTTATAGTATATATATACACACACTAAAATAACATCTGCAAATAACTTGTGGAATGAGGTGTATCTTCAAATAGATGTATGAAATTTTACCCATGACTGCATCAGATAATCATACTGTCAATATTTCCAACATTTATAATATTTCGGTCACCCCTAATTATGAAATGATACCTTCCACGGGAAAGCGCGAAGAGGGTCCGTTACATTAAGGGGTGTAAGGTCAGGTGCACAGAGATTTTAGCACATTAGTGGCGAGCCTCAGCCAGTCATCTAGATACAGTAGGGTTAACCACGCCATGGACGAAGATGGAAGGGATGGCACACATCCGCGCATGGATCTTATAGCAACCGCAGGATTAAAAGGTATTGTATATTTGTTAATACCTGAACCTTTCCTTAACAAGCTAAAATTTATTTGCATTGCAAAGTTGGCCAACAATTTAGTGTTGTGACTCATCATTTAAGAGACCAGATGTTTCTTTGCTCCACTGGACAAAGGAACTCACACTCCACAGTTCCTCGCTGTTCACACCTGAGGACCCCCCCCCCACGGACCTCAGTGTGGGTCAGCGTGTGACATGTGACCCCCTAGGGCAGCGGTCCCCAAACTTTTTTCAGTGGGGGCCACTGGGCGCAATGGCTGTGCCGGGGGGGGGGGCGCCGGCGGGCCGCTGGGCGGCTAGCTCTGATTGCTGGGCGCAATGCCTGTGCCGGGGGGGGGGGGGTGGCCGGCGGGCGGCTAGCCCTGCTTGCTCGGCGGAATGGCNTTGTCAGTGCTTTAAAAAAAATCAGCCCAAATACCCACACTCAATACAGACTCAAGAATGATGTTTGATGATGTCTGTTAGATCATACTTCAGTGGAATGTACTTGCTATTATTAAAGTTTACATAGTAGTATGGGGTATAATCAACAAGCTTTTCAGCATCCGTGAAAATATTGGCTTGAGCTACGTCGGGAACTTCTACCTCGTAAGCTAAATAATGATCATTCCACCCAACTGTAGAGAGAGGTTGGCATTCAAAACAATACACTGACGCATTTAAAATATAAATGTTTTTCACAAGTGCAAACTCTGGAGTATCATTGATGACATTAGAAATAACCAAAGATTTTCCACATGTATACTTATTTCCATGTTGCATAATCCACTGTACCAAAACTATATGTTCAACATGCTCTATTCTTAAGAAGTCTTTAATCTTTCCTTCTACATGAACATTTTTCACCTCAGAGGCTGGGCCCATGTCAACTTCACTTGAACAAATTGGATGTTTCTCGTGCACATTCTGAGTATATTCATAAAGTTGGTTGTGCTTCACAAGAGATTTACAGATATTTTTAAAACTACTTTTCAAAGCCCACTGCTTACAAAAGCAATGATTTGACTCAAAGCACATACACATATGCCTCACTGTGGGACCAAGTGGCTTAATCTGAGAAGGAAGATGCAGCAAGTAATGCTGTTTAGGTTTATAATATTTGCATCTGGAAACAGTTGTTTGAAATGTTGCTCTATTAAAAGCTTCAGCCTTGAAAGAGTTGAGAGAGCAATAATAGGTGAAAACAGAATTTTGACTATCTCTAACAACTTAAGTAGCATTTGTGTGTAATCATTTTCTCCAATTTTGTCAATGAGAAATGGCAGGCTCTTTAAAAAAAACAGCGTCTGCCCAGCTGACTGTTTCAATTTATTGTCATTTGATGACAGTGTATTGACAGATATGGGGCAAGGCTTATCCCTTGCATCCACAGGAGAATAAGGGAAACAAATAATTGCACTGTTGAATGCGTCTAAGTCCATATGCCCCGAAAGCACAAGATGCTTAAAAACACATTTGAGTTCATATGGGGCAACACCTTCAAGAATGACATGCATGCTGTCTTGTGGGGTTTGATTGATTATATCAAAGTGAGGAAATTCTGTTAATTTGCTTCTCCTGTTTATGCCATATGTCATTTTTAGATTGTCTTTCAGAAAGTCAGTATTTGCCTTTTCAATGTCATTGTATTGCCTGTTATGACTTGCCATTGTCCTTTTAACAAACACATCTTCATTAAATTGCTCCTGCATGTCTTCAAAGTTGCATTCACAGTGCCTGCATTTACTGTAGGCAAACCCCACTCCTGTCTTAAATCCAGCCACTTCATGCTGAG